>NW_017297692.1:16126-22638 GCF_001594075.2 Trachymyrmex cornetzi | reverse complement strand
GTCTCTTGCAGGTTTTCTGTAAAGCTGGTAGTATTTGAGTAAAAAATTATTGAAGACTAATTTTCGACAATTTTTAGTAATTAATATCTTGTTAACTATTACGAAAATTGTAAAATGGCAAAGGACTTTTTTTTTCAATTTAGTCCATTTTGCCCCTATGCAAAAGATTTTTTATTAATTATCAAACACCCTGTAGATTTCAAAATAATTTTATTGGGTCAAAAATAATTATAGAAAATAATTATAGAAGATTCAAACATTGCTACAAAAAATTTTGACATTCTAACAATCAGCTTGAGTATTCTACATAATTATTTTGATGAAAACAAAACTATTTTATTTCTATGCCTGTCTAACTAAATTTTTAAATATTTTAACAAAACGTTCTTTACGCGTGCAGAATTAGAAAAGTATCACTCTCGTTTTTTTGAATCGTGCTACTTTTTTGCAATTTGTTCCGCAGCATCATGCTCTTTGGATAAGGAAAAGACTTTCTGGTCAAGCACTTTTACTATCAGATACGCTGCGACATTAACGATCGAATGCGGGGTGCTCGAAAGCCATCGGGCCGATTGTTACGAGCCGATCTCTCGCGTCATGCACGTCAGGAAAAAGAAAAGCTGCGAAGATCGTTGAACTTTGAACCGTGATGAGTTCTGCAAGTCGCGGCGACGACGCGACGGCCGGACGTTCCCGCGGGAATAGGTGCATCCGGTTCATCGTCGGTCGTTCCGAGATGCCCGGTTGGTGGTCTGTTGTCTCGTCCAAGACACACCGTGCCCACGGTACTTCCATATCGCATCTGCCTCCATCGCGAGAGCACACATACACGCATACAGACGCGGTCGACGAGGGAGGGAAACATTGACCTCGCGTTGCATCGCCAGGGGGGACAGCGTATCCCCTTCAAGGACCGCGGTGTACCGTGACTCGGTGTACGGGCCTCCCGAGGAGGTCGAAGGTCTCGAAGCCTTTGACTCGCGAGTTCTGTCTTGTGGGGTACGGTGGAACGAATTCGCGGGAAATCGACGACTCTTCATTAAGGAGAAGAAACGCGGTACTGCGTTCCCGCGGGAAGCGACGACCGTGCCTTAATTGTGCATCTTCTTTATATGTCGGGATGACTGTTCTTTGGCTATTACACTCTAAATTTCTTGCAGTGAAATCTCACTTCAAGAGAGTGAAAATGCAACCACCCTTGAAAAAAAGTGAAAATATTTTACTTCTTGAAAAAAAAGTGACGATCTTCACTCTTTTTAGAGTGAAATCTTACTTTTTTGGAGTGAGATTTCACTTTTTTTAAATGAAAATTCACTCTAAAAAGAGTGAAGATCGTCACTCTTTTTTCAAGAAATGAAATATTTTCATTTTTTTTCAAGGGTGGTTGCATTTTCACTTTCTTGGAGTGAGATTTCACTGTAGGAAATTTAGAGTGTATATGTATAAACTAACGATTATTTTTAATAAAGATTTCATTTTTAAATAAGGATTGACTGGGAATTTATCTTTTTCAATATCAATTTTTTTTTCTATTACAAAATAGTGATTGCTTTCTTTTTAGGAGACACAATCAAATTCTTCTTAACATTCAATGAATAACAAAAATAGAACGATGTTTGTGTGGATTGTGTTCTCTAAAAAAAGTTTCTAATTTTCCGACTACGTGTAAGAGCTAAATGGCTTTGTACGTTTATCATTCTTGCTTCTTTCCTCGTTTTTCCCCGATTCATCTAAAGGCTAATTGCCGGCGAAGAGCGCAATTGGGCGAAGTTGCCAGGATCCTCGGTAATTTCTCGACCCGTCCGTTTCGCATTAAACCTTCAGCATCGGTACTGAGATTCAGTATCGTAAGCGGCAGAGGGTACATTTATTTTCGAAGAAAACGTGTGAGATAAGCGCGGTCTCCCGGCGCGACACTTCTCGCCTGTAGATGAGACGCTTTTTCCCCACTTTCTTCTCTCGACCGTTCTCTCTAAGTTCCTGACTCGAGTTCGCCCGTGGGATTATCGCGGACCGAGATTTACGGCGCGTTGGGTATCTTACAGTGGGATTACGCGACGACGTGGTCCAGCGCAGATAATAGTCAAGTGCGATCCTATTACATCTCAAAGCCGGGGGGACTACTTCACTTACCGTCACCGAGCTGATAGGACCGACGTACGGCAGCGGTCAATTAACTCGTGGCGACACGAAATGTTCACAGTCCATTTTCATTTGAAGAAGACGAACAAAATTTTACCGGAATAAATTTATTGTGAATTTAGTAAACCTTATTTTCCGTGACTGCATTGCCATTTAAAAATGTTGATAGGATGCTTTTTGATAAGACAATTATTCTTGTCGAGCATATAATACCACCTTGATCAAAAAGTTCCCGGAATTTATTCAGAAAATTCAAAATACAAGTTTATTCATCCATAGTGATATTGTCCCCTTCAAAGTACTCCCCATCGACTGCAACGCACTTATGCCAGCGCTTGATCCAGCTCTCGAAATATTTCTGGAACTCTATTGTCGGTATAGCCATCAGAGCCGTCTTCGATTTTTCGAGTGACATCCAGTTGGACACAGCTCAATTGGACACGAGCCACTCACAGCGCTTGAGACTACAAAGCTCCTAAGCACCGGTCGCTGTGATTGGTGGTGTCCAATCGAGCCGTGATCAATCGGGATCACCCCGATTTTTCCATTACCTCCTTTCGGCTGTTAAAACGCGTTCCCCGTAGTGGTTTTTTGACTCGATCGAACAGAAAAAAATCGCAGGGAGCCATATCGGGTGAATTCGATGGCTGTTGGATGGTATTCGTTTCCAAAATTTAATACAAACTCGTTGTTGTAAATTCAACTCCATTTTTAAAACTGTAAAAAATCGAAAACACGTGCAGAGGTAGATGTACTCAAGACGGCGTAACTTTTACAAATGTCAAGCTATGGCGATAAAATTTGGTGGAAATGTCAATGATAGATGTGGCAACCTAACCAAAAAAAGAGAACTCAAATCAGCTGACTCAGAGCATCACCTGGTGATAATTCCGGGAACTTTTTGATCAAGGTGGTATTATGCATCAAGAACTATAATAAAACAGTATAAGCTGGAGGTTTGTATTCATTCTTTTAATAATAGACGAGAATACATTTATGCAAGTGCATCCTACTAACGATTATGCTTAGGTTTGTTCGAACGAAAGATCTTCTCACGGTGCAAAAAAGATCGCTTCTCGTACGGCGACCTAAGATTTATGTCCGTTACACGTCATCCACAGGCGTTAATCTTGAATTATATTTCCCCGTGAACTCGTGTGATTTTTTTCATTACATTTCTCGCCCGGGGGAGCTTCCGCGAATCGCAATAATATTTTCCACCGTCACGTTGTTCATCTGTTACGGACGAAACGTTATAAAAATTAACACCTACGAGTGAAGCGAAAGATTCAGTGATTTTTCAGCGAACTTAAGTCAGGCCTTTTACGTTGGAGATATACTAGGAGAACCTACGTGTAATCGGTATCGTCTATAAATAATGATGCCGGGTAACTCCTGCAATTAGCAGGTAAACAAGATATAGAGATAACGACCAGGTCGGCAATTAATTCTAGCTGATGCAGACGGTCATTAGTGCAAAGAAGATATGGAGACTCCATCTTCTTTATAATCCAAGATACGTAATCATTGTTCTACCGTATACACAACTTAATTGATTTAGCTAGCATCTTCCGCGGTCTACTTTCTCCTGACAGTCCTTTATTGTAGTTGACAGTCCTTTATGATGTAAGTATAAAAGTAGATACAGTTTTTTTTACGTAAGTAACATACGATATCATCTTTTCAGTGCGTGCGTACGAGAAGGTATTCTTCCTTTTTTTTTAATTCTGTATGTGAATCCGAAATATGTAGAGTCGATTGAAATGTACGTCAATTATATAACTGTCTTGAGATTGAAATTTTTATTTTTAAACTCAATCAATTCTATGGTAACTTCTCAAATTTGTCTTTAGAGATAAAACATTTTGTTTACCGCATCTCAAATAAATAATGTAATATTTATGAATGTCTAAAGAATATAAATACAAATATAATTAAAAGTTATAATTATTTTAAAAATATCTAAATATAATTAGAATTAATATATACTACGTATATAATATATATAAATTTCTATTCTTTTTTTATATTCTTTGCATATCTATATGAATCAAATGCTTCTGATAATTTTCTGCATCCCGGAAGAAATAATTTATGTATATTATATACTGAGTCGTCTACTCCAATGCGATTATTACGATAGCGAGACAGTTCTGACGTTTCTCAAGATTACTACTTAGAAAGTCACCAGATCCTAATTTTGAGTCGGGTATCATCAATGTTGACGTGCATTTCCTTTTCCGCGAAAGCGGACGGTTTCTCATCTCGGATCGCCATCATCGAGAGCTCCCGGAAACCGACAACGCGGCCGGCGCGACCGCGGCACGAAAAACACGGGAGCACTCGAGAACAATGATGTCGCGGTAGTAGGAATTGTTCACAGTAATCGCTGTGGACGCACTTCTGACAAAGCCCTTCTTCTGTTCCCGTGAGTAACAAAAGACACTCGTCGCGCCTTTCTACCCGTAGAAATCCCCGGAAATTCTTTAAACTGGAAATTCAGGAATACATTGCACGCGAAGTATATCGTGAGTCTTTACAAAATCAAATACATAATAATATCGTGTAAGTTTTTGGAAGACCAAACATGAAAAGTTTATTTTGTTTTTAGGCATTTTAATTTTTTTAATTTTTTTAGGTATTCTCTTTTATTTTGTAAATTGCTCGCTCGATTTTCATGAAATTTGCTTTACTTGAATCTAAAGTAAAAAAAGACAGTGGATCCAACATTGTGCGGACAGATTATTTTTAAAAAACTGATTATTATAAAATTCGGTTTTAGAAAATTTTTAATTGCAAAGTAACAAAAAAGTTTCCGGTTTCGCTTTATTTATCAGTGCTGTTCTGAGGTCAAAATTGAATTCAGCGACCCCGACAATCCTTAGAAAATAAGATTTTGTTCTTGTTAAGTAAACTCCGAGCCTCAAAGAACAAACTTTAATTATTTTTTTATCAAATTCCTATGGTGGTTTTTTCCGTTATATAATGAAGAGTTATTAAAACGTGCTGTACAAGAATGATTTTTGTATGTAAAAAGGAAAAATATTAGCCGAAACATTTTATTTTGCGTGAAGAAGTATTTCAATGATTTGTCGTCTGAACAAACTTGAGTAAGTTCTTAGGAACTCTTGAGGAATTTATTAAGGAATTTCTTTTATCTATATACATACGATACTTTGTGCAAATATACTTTGCTACGTAAGGTCGTTGACATAGCTGGGAAAAAATATCATTATTTTGAGAAGGAATTGCAACTCTTCAATATTAACATAAGAACGGATAGTTAAAATAATCAAGCTATAAGAACGTAGGTAAACAAGAACTTTATCTGTTTTCCTCGACAAGGGGTCGGCGGGTTCATACGAAATGTGTTCAGTATTCACGCAGGTTTCAACCTATGTACGAGTTAACAAAAGCATCGTCGTGCACGCGGCCTTCATCGCGAAGTGCCTGCTTTCCATAAACACGGCTTTTCGCCATCGGCGTGACGTCAAAGATCGGCAACCGCGATATCATAAATCGTCGAACGTGTTTCTATATTTTTCAGCGTGTACACAGAATAGTAAAAGCGATAGATAAATTTGAATTTTGTGTAAAGTACACATACATCGTAACTTAATATATATGTGATAATATCCTATTTTTTCCTCATTAAAGGGATGCTAAACCGATTACCCAACTTAATCAAGGTCGATAGTACAAACTTTTCTAATTCCAATTTCGATAATAGTGGTGACATCTTTGATTTAGTTTTTACATTATATTATATAATATATATCATTCTGTCTTACTCAAACACATACATATGTTCTTATCTAACATATGCCAGCACCAACTATCGCAAGATCGCGCAACTACTGCAACACGGAATTTCGGCTCTGTTGACAGTCCCAGTCTTCGTCAGTGTTGCCGTTTTTAGTGAATTTTCACTATTTTAGTGATTTTTAAGGTCTTTTGATGATTTAGTGAATTACTTTCTTTATTTAGTGAATTTTTATGTCAGCGTCCTCTACTCCTCTTATTTTGTTTTCAGTTCCTCATTGGACCATATTAACATAAACCAATCAAATAGCGTTTTCTGAAAGAATAGTGAGAACAAAAATGGATGGCTACATTTATAGTACATGTTTAAATACGACCCCGATTTAAGCGTAGTATCCCATCCCATGATGCATCATGATAGTTAAGTGACGAAATGTCAGATGGCGTGGATCATGTTCGGGGTCGCGAGTCTTCCATTCTTATTTTCACTATTCTTTGTTTGTCAGTTGTCTTAACTGCTTAAACTGCTGCATCATAAGCCGGTTGAATTCCGGCTCAATTCATTCCGGAAAATTTTTAAGTTTCTGGACTCTCGTTATTGTATTGTA
>NW_017297692.1:7271-12904 GCF_001594075.2 Trachymyrmex cornetzi | reverse complement strand
AACTTTTTTTCGATTTTCTCAGGAAATCCAGTGCAGCTGAGGTCCTGTTTGTGCGTACTTTAATTTAAGCAATAATACTTTTGCAATCCGTACATCCATACAGAGATTTTTCACCGAATGGCAATGTGGTAAAACAGCAGGTTTTAGCATCGCCTTAATCAGCTTAAAATTTTTCTAACAAAATATTCTCGATGTTTGCACAAAGCTTTTTTAAGAAAATTTAAATTTAAAAAAATGAGGTAACTACTCCCAGTTTAAGCTCGAAATGGGGCTTTATATTATTTGGCCAACGTTGCGCTTTTATCTCTTTACACGATTATTTTCTTTTTAAATTAAGATTAAAAATAGACGACGAAAAAACTAACTGCATAATTAAAATTAAGCAAGTCATTACAGTTAAGCCATATCGGCAGAACTCTAGTCATAAGTTCCTGATTGTACCATATGTAATTGGTTCCTCGGTCCTCTAACTTATGAATGGAGACTATACAGGAATGAGACTTTGTAGCAAACTGATAGCAACTGCTTCACGAGGTATCGTAAATTGGATTACACAAAGGTAGAAATCCTGGCTGCAAGTTCCTTATACCTATTCCGTCCGCGTGCTATGTCTCATGCGCACGTGTGAGCGAGCGAGTATAAGGTAAAGTCCCGAGGGCACGTTTATGTTGCGTGTGAACAACGCTGCAAACCCTTTGCAAAAAGCACTCGTCGTTGTTTCGACGGTATACATATATTCAAAGAAACACGGCACAGATTCACGGCGATAGGGGAAAGGGTGAAAAAAAATTGTCGATATAAACTCAGTTCGTTGGTAGAAAAGAAACTGACTGATTTCTTGTTTTCATGAATATGTATCATACTTGTTGTAGAAATAAATTAGCAACGTGTTCGTTAAATAAGTTTATTAAAAAAACGTGATGCTTTTAAACTATCTACAATTTAACATTTTAAACAATTTAAACATATCTGCGTTATACATGTATAAGTATGTATTTTGTGAAATATAATTGTATATATTCTGTGATAAATAGAAAAATATGGAGACATTCGTTCCTGTCGAAAATTTAATCAAACTCTTTTCACTATTTAATTTAATTTTATTTATTGTGTACTCATTATACTAACATAAAAAATGCAAAAAAAAGTAAATACATAATTGGTAAAAATGATACATCTTTGTAATTTCATTTCTTTAAACATCTTCGTAAACATAATTTTCAAGATTAAGTTAAAAGTAAGTCACAGCTGGAAGTAACTAGCTGGAAAAATTCTCGCAACAAGAGAGTCGGCGTCGAAGAAAAAATCTAAGATTTAACGTATTCTTTACGAAATTCCGACCGCAGTACCTACATCCTCTCTGCCAATCTGTTTTATTCGCGAAACACGTTGCACTTCAATATACAACTCTTTTTTTATTGGAGCAAAAGAAAACGAGAAACATACAAGTGTGTGAAGCCGTCGCAAGCGAGGCAGCGACAGAAAAATTCTCGCTGAAACCGAGCGAGTGGTGAAGAGAACAAGCGAACCATACAGCGAGATACGATGCATCGCCCCGTATCGATAGGGACATTTGTCTTGGAACACATCGAGGTGGAGAAGAGGCGAGTCGTAACCCGAGGCGCGATGTATCGATGCCAACATTTATCTCGGGGAGCGAGAGCGAGGAAGAGGGAACAGTACGCGCGAACAGTACACGTTTGGATCGAAATCCACGATAATTCCCTCCCTCGAAAGTGTCGATTCCATCGCTTTCCGACCAGTCTCGGCGCGAACGAATCTCGGTGTCTTCTTATCGCGGCCGTCGTTCTGCGCACAGAACGGATCGACGAGATCGAAAAGATTGACGCTGAAAATGTATAGATATGGCCTCGTGAAATAAATCCAACCGGTCTTAAATCCTGATCTCTAACTATCACATGACAATGTGGCTGAATTATCGTTGAGAACCACAGATACATTTAAATTTTATTATTAGACAGGAATCGAGACTCATTTAATACTGGATTAAAGAAATTAATGAAACATCCACGTGCGCAAATTTGAGAGAATATTTTATAGTCTTTTTAATTCCTAATGTAAATCTTCACTCACGCAACTAAGATTTCTACCCTCCGATTAGAAAATATTCAAGTTATAAAATATTCATTGTGTAGATGTATAGCGTTTTATTTATTTTTTTCAATTCAGCATTAAATGAATCTCGATTCTCCTCTAATAATAAGATTTAAAATATCTGTAGTGTTTAGTAATAATTTAGTGAGCGCTTTCATTGAATACTTTATAGTCTTTAATTGCTAACCAATTAATCTTCACCCATGTAACTGAGATTTCTGTTCTCCAATCCCAGCCAACACGTAATATCCTTGCACTGCTCTATAAATCTTTCTACGCGAATGATTTTAAATACATATTCTAATATTATTATAAGAATATGAATCTTCTCTGTAATTCAACTTTGAATATTTTTAATTGGATAATATTGTATACGTTTTATGAAATATGTACCGAATGTGACTTTTCGAATATTCGAAAGTCTTGTATACTGGAATATTCAACAAATAATGATTACCACTATGGTACGTCAATGACGTGATATCGAGACAGGAACAAACGCGAACGGCAAACGAGCACTGGATTCAGATTGCTTAATCAAGTAACAAAAAGTATTAAAAATTTGATATAATTGTCAAAGCAATAATAATAAAGAAGCAATACATATAATTTGTGTATAAGTATGTTTATAAGTAAATAAAATGATGATGAATATATATTACACATATATAGGTTATGTTGCATAATTTGTTTACAAATATTTTTTTCGATAACAATGCCAAAGGCATTGTTAAAACGCAAGATAAACAGTTATTTCTATCGAACTGTAAGAAAGGAAGTAAATTCTGTATTACAACGTTTAAATAATGATAATACTGATGCTTCTGGTTCAGCTTCAAACAATGTTGAATGTATTAACTCTTACCGTACCATCTACAATTTGGTGTCTCATCCATACCATCAAGGGTCACTAGAATGTCTTCGTTTTTTTCACCTCTTCAAAATAATTCAAAAAATTTCTAAAAATTCACCAACATACTTTCAACTTTCTAGAATAAATACTGACTCTTTATTTTGGAAAATAATAAAATGTAGTATAATTTATAATTACCGAAAGACTCAAAGAAATTTGCACGAACAGGAATCGTTCGGTCACTAGCTACCCATATTAGTACGGTAAGGATTAATATTGATAATGCACATGTATCTAATTAATATTCCTTGTAATATTCAAAATATGCATAGAATATTCTTTATATGCTATGAGAATAATCTTGTAAGGAATGTTATTAGAATATTTAGGATAGTGTATTTTTGAAAACATAGGAATATTCTTAGAATATCTATCTTCTTAAAAGAAGCTTCTACAAATATTCAAGTCTTCCTAGTGGAGAATCGGAAAATATTCCACGAATAAATATGCGCTGGCTGGGATTAGAAGATATTGGATTTGCGAACATGGATTATTAATTATTCTTAAAATATTTAAATTTAAAAAAATATTGAAAGAAAATCAAAATGTTTATTAAACACTACACTAGGAAAAATATCTTTTTCTATGAATCAAAATTTTGTGTTGTAACAATAAAAATTTTTGTTTAAAATGTACCTATCAAAATGGTAATTTTATGCAAAATTGTTTAGTTAGTATATAAATGAATGTTTATTATTTATAAAGCAGAAAAATACATTTCGTAGAAGCAACTATTTAATTTTTTGTTATATAAAATATTTGGTTGTTGTTAAAAATGCCTTAACTAAATAATTTTGCTGAAAGCACTTACTTTTTTTCCTAGCATATGAAATTGCAACGCAATCTCAGAGAAGAATTATATATAGAGGAAGACCGAAATAAAAGAGAGACATGCTTGAATTTCATGAATATTTTTCTAACACAGAAATACTCGGTTTGCGGTCAAAGCTGCATGTATTAAAAACATCTAATTATGTATATACTATATACGTCTCTAATGATATATGTTAATTTATTCTAAGATATTTTATTGTCGCATTACATTATTATAATTAGATCCCTTGTGAATAGGTATTTTTCTCATTTATATTAATTTACTTCCAATAATATACTACCGCGTTAGATGCTATTTAGGAAATTAAAACGGTAAACGTGTTTCTAGCCAATCTCCCCCGAAAATCTCGAATATTTCTTTCGCAAAGCGACGCTTTGAGAATTACGCGGTCTCATAATAGCCATTTAAATAACGAGATAATAAAGACACGTCTGTGAGTGTTACATGTATGTATATACATATAATTTCCTGATCGTATCTATAGCGTCTCCAGCTTGTGCAGAAGTGGAAACGAAAGGCCTGCGAAACCACCAGGGACATTCCATGAATTTCTCGACGTGCAACTGCAGCGCACACAGGCGGATGAAGGAACGAAAAAAAGAGAAGAAAAATAAGATGAAAAAGAATATGGCGAGAACGCAGAAAGCGGAAATTTATTGCGGAATTTGCATGGAAGACGACCGGTATTTCCGAGATAATACGCCGTTCCTCAGCGACACGACCCCTGGGTGTGAATTTTACAAATACAACACGTTTCTCCGCAAAACGAAGGACCTCATCATTGCGCAAAATACCGCATCTTTCATGAATAAAACTCATTACCAATTAATCATTTTTAATACCCTTAAAGATCAGTTATTAACTCAAATTAATTGGGAAATCTTGTTTTAATAAAATTATAATTTTCTATATGTATACATATACATATAAACACGCACCTATTCAAACACACACACACGGATTATTTTTCTCTATATTCTATTGTCGAATAAAGACGCATTTTTTATTCCATTTTCATCCGCTTTGGATAAAAATGTAAAATAAGAACGGTAGCGAGATTGCCGAAGGGCAACAATCCCGAACCGGTAGATTTTCGGCCAGGTAGAACTTGGTCGAAAGTATCGGCGTTCAGACAGCTAAGGGCAGTGACTCCCGGGATCACAATCTTGCTTAGCAGATCTGTCTGGGCCCTTGAGCCCAAGGGCGTATTGTGACCTAACTTCTCTTGCGGCGAAGGGTTTCCTTAACAAACACGAACGGTTAAAGCGTCTTGCTCATGATACTGTCAGATTTGATTGCATGGAATTCGAATTTTATATGAGTGTGTATGTTTGAGTTTTATTACCTAACCACACAGATCTTTCTAAGAATATATTATTTTAATTTAACTATATATTTAAGATAGAAAAGAAAGGTAGGAAAATAAAAATTTGTGAATAAATCAATAGAAAAATAATTTTCGATTTAAAATAGATTTGTCGCATCATCTATTTTTCGTTATTTCTCGCCGATATTTATTTATTTTTTATTTTATGGTCTAATTCTGTCTATAACTTGCATCAGAATTCATAATAGAATTCTAATTATAATTTTATGCGTCGTGAAATACAAAAAAAAATATTTGAAGAATCATGAATACACACATATACATATATAAAACATAATATTCACAAAAATATACAGTGGGAGAAAGTTCGGCAACGGTCAAATATCTTGGAAAACAATGCTTATGGAAAAAAATGTTCAATACAAAAGTTTTAGTATATCAAG
>NW_017297692.1:6890-7140 GCF_001594075.2 Trachymyrmex cornetzi | reverse complement strand
GCTCACTTTGATCAAGCCTCTCGAAGAGATGGATATCCGACCGTGCCACCTCCACGTAGTATACCTTAGATAACGCGCCGGCGATACTTAAACTTTAAAGGTTCGTAACTCGAGAAGATCTCAAGCAAAAAGGGTTTGTAACAGTGTTTCGAAAACGTCTTGACACCAGCTTTAAGGATATGTAAGAGAAAATAGGTATTTCCATTTAAGATTTCAAAGTTGACCTTCACGGTGTCCTTCAAGGTCACAT
>NW_017297692.1:282-6807 GCF_001594075.2 Trachymyrmex cornetzi | reverse complement strand
GTCATTTCAACATAACCATATAATAGACCACTTGATATACTAAAACTTTTGTATTGAACATTTTTTTCCATAAGCATTATTTTCCAAGATATTTGACTGTTGCCGAACTTTCTCCCATCACTGTATATATATATATATATACATACGTATATGAAAATATATATAGAATTATAAATACAATTCTATTTTGAAATCTGTCAATTACAGATTGTTGAAAGCAGACCAAATCGTTTCGAATATTACCTAAAATTATCAATAAGAATTTTTTAATTTTTGAAAGTCTTCAATACTTTAAAAATATATTTCTATAATTTATGTTATTATTTCTCTCAACATTTCTTCAATTTATACGTAGACAGATAAATACATAATTCTATCTTTAAATATTCAAATGTATCTCGGATATTCAAACATTTTGAAGGAAAAACTTTTTAAATTTTTTAAAGCATCAAGACACATTTAAAAAACTTTTACACTTTTCAAAACTTTTACATATTTGAAATACTTTAGATTTCTGCACGATCGAGTCGGTTAAAAGCTTTCCAAAAAAGAATTTAAATGCCTACGACTAATACGATAACACTTTTATAATTGATTACAAAATAATAATATTTTGTAAAAGTAATATGACAGTTACGTATATTTTTAATAAATAATTTGAAAAATGTAGAATATATTTTAAACTTTCATTAATCTGCAAATATTAAATAATCCTACACACATTTTAACACAATCATATGAATATATAATAAGTCCTTTACATTTTAAAAGATTTTAAAAGATTAATTCATTTTTGTGCAACATGTTTCTACTCATAAAAATACTTTATGGACATGCCAAAAATTATCCTTCTCCCTTTCTTGATGAAGCGATCGTGTCGTTCGACATAACACAATTGAAGCGGATTTCTCAAGACGTTGCGCACGGGAGCGCGAATAAAAGATCCTTTCTTACCCGCCAGGGATCAACCACCTTAAAAGCGTCCTGAGCAGGGATGCTTCCTGACGTTGATGCAACCTCCTCGACTCTCGAGTCTGACGTTCTTTTTCATTATTCATATCGTGCCCCCAGTACGCAGCGTTCCTCTTTGCCTCGTCTTACATCGCGAAAGCAAAACGCGACGTCGCGTCGTGTGAATCTGCTCAAGCGTAAATATCGTGGTGAATTTCATATGAGACAAGTTGAAAGCTCATGCACCAAAAGCGCTTTTCTCCTTTAAAATCCGCATAAACCCATGTTGCATCATAAACATGACTGTATTACAGTCTTAACAAAAAAAATTTGTTTTGTTAACCCGTAAAACCCGTAAGTGCTTGTACACTTAAGTGTTCGCGTGGAAGTCGATTTGATCTACGTTTTAATTTATTTATGTCGAAACAAAATTTTTTATTTATGAGTAAATAATCGTCAAGTATTAGAAATTAAAAAAAAGTCTATGTTTTTCTAAGATATTTCTTTAGTAATATTTTCATTTTTTTGTTCCTGTTAGGTCAGTTTGACTTCTACGCGACTATTTATAGCAGCGTACATACGAAATAATGTAAAATTGTATGCGTGAATCTAATTACAAACAAGAAAACATTTTGGCGATATCTCAAAATCTATTTTTCTCTTGTTCAGTTTCTCAGTTTTCCCATACATTTCCGATTCCTTCGCGTTATTGTGTCGTTGATCGCTCGCGTTCTCTATTTACAATAGAAAAACCAGTTGCGTCTCTAAAAGCAATGTTGCACCTTCAAGCGCGTGTGGCGTGATTTCCCGCGATTTCCGACGTTAAAATCGTCCAATATCAAACTTGTATCATACAATGAAGGTTGAAGAGACAGTTGAGAACGCGAACTTAACGACGATGCGGTAAGGAAACCGGATCGGTTCGACTGCCTCGGTGATACGAGGGCGTGTCTGTTGTCCAGGTCGACGGGTCCACTCGTTGCAAGAAGAAGGGCTCAGCAAACGCGGACGATAAATAATGACCGGCGGATACGCATTTATCAAAATACTATTCGATACGGATGGACGCGCAAGCGTGCGTGCCGAGTGTAAATGGGAATTCGCTATTCGTCGTTCCGGAGTTGAAGCAAGGTAAAGACGCGACGAGGCTTAAAGCACGAGATTAGAGACGGCAAAGTTATAGGAATAACAGAGTAGATGTTACACCTTGCGGTGCATACTATGCGACAAACCTATAAATTAGAACGCGGAATATGCTACCCGGATCTGAGGAGTCTTATCTCGTCGAGTGAGTTAAGTATTGCGAGGCATTTTCAACTCCTTTCCGCCAGAAACCTGATCCTTTCGACGAAAGTAAATATTAGCCATGTCTAATCAAACAGATGAATATGCAAACAGACGTAAATATTGCGACGATAAATAGTCGCTGTTCTTTTTTACGTATATCTTTTTTGCGTATATCTTTTCTTTGGACATAGTTTAATAACGTTGGCGGAATTTCTAGTAAGTCTAAGAGAAATTCGCTTGTGGATTTTTATATTCATTTCTATAATTAAAACTCCATCGGGATTATAAAGGATCTCATATTAATTATAAGAAAGACCTCTTTCTCGCATTATATGGAAATTTATTATTATATGGAAATTTTAGTTCCAGTGAAATGAATTAGTTTTCATAGGTAATATACATAATAACTGTCTAACTTTTTTGGAGTAAAATCTCACTGTAAAGAGTGAAAATTAAGTCAGTTTTGAAAAAGACTGGCTCAATATATCTTTAAAAGTGAGGTTCTACCCTTCAGAGTGAGAGTCATTCTAAAAATTTCAGAAAGAATATAGATTATAATAAACAAAACAATGTCATAGAAAACAATGTCATAAAACGATAAAAACAATACTCTACCTATAAACATAAGTTTTTGTTACACTTTTGGTATACGATAGCCCAAAAACTATTCATTATTGAAGTCTTATGGTTATAACATCTTTATAATCGTATACTGAAAGTCAGGGTTGGGTAAGTTAATTTTTTCTTTGAACTAAGTTAAGTTAAAGTTAACAACCTTGAAAATTTAACTTATGTTAGTTAAGATACAAGTTAATGTATAATGAAAGTAATTGAATTAAAAGTTAAGTTAATAAAAAAATGTAATTGAAAAATTAAAAGTTAAATTTCTTTCTATTTTATGATTTCAGAGTATTATTATCAAAAACTAGATACATTAAAATATACGGTTTTCGCTAGATTGAAATCAATATATAATGTAAATAATATATACAAACAAAACTTTTAAGTAAAATATAGAGTATATGTTCTGAATGAAGTATATGTTTGAGTCTGAGACTTAACTTCAAAAAATTTAAATAAAAAGTTAATAGTTATCGATAAAATGTAATTAAATAAAGTTAAAAAGTTAAGAGTCTAAAATATAACTATATAAGTTAAGTTAAAATTATTTAACTTTTCAACTTTTTAACTTAACTTTTAGCTTTTTAACTTGGCACTACCTAACCCTGCTGAAAATTAACTCATTTCACCGGGATCCAATTTTCCATATAATTAATCAGGGTTTTTTACAACTAGAATAGGTAAACAAAAAATGGTCTGTTCAGTGGAATTATAGATATCAGGCGCAGTGCATCAACAATATAAGATTCCACCAGCGAATCGTGTCTTTATCAAATAACGATTTCGTCATTATTTGAGACTGGAGTAGAACGAATGCGAGCGCATTGTGATTGATAACGTCGCATTAAGAATCCATTACATGAGGAAGACGATTGTACTTATGATAATTAGCTCGTGTATTATTTCAACTGTACTGCAACATTGCCCGGCGGCGATCGGGGTGTGGTTGCGACCATCTTTCCCGATGGGGTAATTAAGTCTACGTCTAACTACAAGTAGCGCGGCCATTTATTAGCGAAGTACGGCACTCCGTCATCTCAACGTTGCTATTAAGTGGAAATGCAATCGATAATCCCTTCGAGCTTCGTGGTGGTTGCAGGGTACGTTGGATAAATTAGCTACACTGATTTTGTTTCGGTCAAATATTTGTTCTCCAGCAATAACTCTGATTTATTGCGCGTATCGTAAGGTAACGTAGATATTTGCAGATATGGCGCTTTACAACGTAGGGCACATACATGAGGTAAATTCTCAAATATTGGCTTAGAGGAAAAAAACAGCTTAAGACAGCTTATATTAATGCAACTCTCGATATAGCTAAAAACGTATAACATCGAAAATATTTAAAGGCAGACAGATCTGGAGACACTGGTAGTGTCTCGGCGCTAAGCTGCACAGAGCGACACTGCCGTGCCTCCTTTACGCGAACCGAAGAGTTGCGGCAGATCGAGATTATCGGATAGAGATGTACAGGAAATAGACAAAATAACGTGGATGTCTGAAATATATTATCTGCTTGTTTCATTGATAAGAAGTTGGCCCATCATTTATAATTAATACAGATTCTATCTTTGTTGGGATAGAATCATACATGCTTGAATAGTGCTACAACGTAATATTTTTCTAATAGAACCTTTTTTAATTGCTTAAGAAATATTGAAGGAGGAAATTTGTTTCTTATTCTGCTCTTCAAAATTAATATTTAAATTGAGTGATTACATTGGCGAAGAAAGATGTTAAAGTTTTAGAGAACAAAAGACAATTTTAAAAAATAGAATGAGAAGAAAATTTCCTCCTCCACAATATCATTTATATGAACAATTGAAAGATGTTAAGAATAGTACATTTCATTAGTAACTATTCACGCATTGTGTAATTCTAACAAGGTTAAAATGTGTATTAAAAGCAACTGATAGACCAACCTCTTGTAAAATAAATAGGGTATTTCCCAGATGTTCATATTATTTTATCTATCTCGATCTTTATTTGTATATTTATAGATTTATATATATAATTTTGTAGAATGCGGCATTTTCTGGGAACTTATATCTCCCTTTAATTAACCCTGTGTTTGTTCCACCTCAAACGAGTTTTTGTAGATTTCACTTTTACTTTCGATCGTAATATTAACGGAGATAATAAAGGCAGCTTCCTGCATTTTGCACAAAGCGCTGCTGTTTCGTAGTTTATGAAAAACGCTTGGAAGTCGTGAAACAGGTAATAGCGCGTCGCGGCCCGCATAATTTTCAATTTCAGCCTGCCCTTCCCTGCAATCAGGCGCGAGGAATCCGACGACTTAAACGACGTACAAAAAAAAAAGAAAGGGTAAAAGCGTCGTTATGTCGAAAAACGAGCTCGCGAGCGCTGCACGCTCAATCTAACGTTCTTGTCGCGTTTCGTATCTCGGCAAAAAGCTGAACAGTTCTTACGAATGCTGCGCCACTGGACGTCCACGCTGGGGCACTTTTAATCGGGTACCGATGCGAGCAGAGGCAGAGGCCTCTGGTCCCCCTTTCGCCATCCGCCCAACCGGACACCGAGTTCGGGTCCGAGGACCTCCGGACCAAACGGGGTTTGGTTCACGCATCTGCATATAAATCATTGGCCGGACAGGCTTAAGAAACCAGCGGGCTATAATGCCGACTCGCCAATAACCGCGAAACATCGCCTTCAGTTTCTTCCGAGGGTACCACTAAAAACAGCTCCCACAAGACAGCATCGCCGCCAGGCACGAGGAAGAAGAGCAAAAAGGATATCGAGAACCGGGAGAGTACGGGCTGACGCGGAATGACTTCCTATCGCGTGAGTTCTCGCACACCATTTCACTTCGGGACGCGATTGGAATCTTCGCACAGTAATAGTTTTGTGACAAATACCCTAATTTCCAGGGTTTCTTCCAGGAAAATTGTAAGATTCAAAAGTTTTTCATTACCTTAGCCTCTAAAGTCTCCAATTGCGCCATCCTGGGTTCCAATAGCTGCTGCTGGGCACCAACTCCGGTGTGTAACGCGGTCTGGAATGATTATTTATCAGATTCAAGTAAAAGTATTAATTAAAGTAAATATATTCATTCTTATAAATCACAGTTTTCTATTTACACTTATAAATTTAATTATCACTTATAAATTTAATAAAAAAAAAAAAAAATGCGAGAAATAATGTGTTAGAAAAAAATTGTAATTAACGGAAAGTTAATTGTAAGTTAACCTTTTCAGACTTAATTTTAATGGTTAAAAAAATTTTTTTTAAGTTCAATTCAAGAGCATTTTAATGAGTAATTCATACTAAAAAATTTTTTTTTTCCCAATTCTATTTTTCAACTTTATTATGTACATCTAATTTTAATGATGTCGATACACGGAGAGAATTTTTCGTTATTTTTTACCGCAAAATTCGTTACAAATTTTATCATGTTTGGTAATAAGCTTGAGACAACTTGGCAATCTTTGAAATTTATCAGTAACAATAGAATTTTATGAAATATACAAAAGACTTTTTATAAGCGATGTAGTAAAAATTATAATGCAGATGGTAAAATGTTCTAAAGTGAAATTTTTACAGTGTACTTCATAAAATTCCAATATTGATAAGAAAATTTTTGAAATACACAAAAGATATTTTATGAACGACTTAATAAAAATTACGAAACAAATTGTAAAGTATTCT
>NW_017297692.1:0-213 GCF_001594075.2 Trachymyrmex cornetzi | reverse complement strand
TATTTTATAAACGACTTAATAAAAATTACGAAACAAATTGTAAAGTATTCTAAGGGTACGTTTCCACTGAACGCGTCACGCGTCCCGTCGTCCATCGCGTCACGACGCGACGCGAAAGAGAGAAAGAGAGGAGTTGTGTATATATATAAAACCTCTTTCTCCAATTTTGGCCGACTTGGTAATGAGGGATTTGGAGGCAAGGGCACTTGAAAC
>NW_017297691.1:27406-28367 GCF_001594075.2 Trachymyrmex cornetzi | reverse complement strand
TAAAGGAAATCAATTCTGCTTTACATTCTGCTTTACAGACAAATATTTAACCAAACAAATACTTTGCTGTATAATTTATGCCATCGATATAACGGATATGTTTCCTAACCTGAATAGTGATCAACTTTAACGATCTCGGTCCACGGAGTAAAGCGATACATTTTTATTTTGCCAGATTCGTTCATTTCGTGCAAATGTAGAAGCAGAAAATCACTTACGTGTCCTCTATTATGCCATCTAGGGCATCGCCCCTCATGTCTTGACTCTCTTATAGGGACTCTAGACCATGCACATTGCTAGCGCCACATTTGCCTCTTGCGTCAAAAATTCCAAAAGGACATTTTCCCCACCCCATAGCCCTGTCGACGACGACGACGACGACGTTTCTTAAATAAAAGTTTCAAGTTCGGATTTTGCATCATTTTGCATCGCAATAACTCCGCTTGTAGAGCACGTAGAGAAAAAACAAAAACACTTTCATTATATATTCCGAGTGGATGCAATCGATTGAGCACACTTAGAACTCAATCGGGACAGCCGTTATTGAGATCCCATAATCACCGTCAGGAAATCTTGACAGATTCGCGTAAAGTAGCCACGGCAGTGTCGCTGCGCTTGGCTTAGCGCCGAGACACTACCAGTGTCTCCAGATTTCTCACAATTATAATATACATAATACACAAAGCAGGGATGGGAAGTAACTCGTTACTTGTAACGAAGTCACAGTTAGAGTTACTTTTTTTCAGTAATTGTAACTTAACTTCGTTACTTTCTTTCCATCTGTAATTATAACTTAACTTAGTTACATCTTTTAAGTAACTAGTAGCTAATTTAATAGTTACTTTCATAGTTATTTTATATATTTTAAACTTATTTGTCAATTTTTGATGTACGGTAGTGTCCATTTGGCGCTACAAATACTTCGAAATATTTGACTAATCAGAAGAAAGAAATTTAATTA
>NW_017297691.1:23373-27317 GCF_001594075.2 Trachymyrmex cornetzi | reverse complement strand
ATTTTGGATTAGTGCTGGAATTTATTTGCAACTTTTAGCCGAATATAAAAAGAATTTTTTTTACAAAAAACATTGTATATGTGTGCTATTGCATATTCATATTCATATGTGTTTATATTACTTTAATGAAAAACGTCTTTGCCATAGAATTTTTTTATCTTTTTGAATAAAATTGTATAACATGTAAATGTAAGCCAGTCTTTTTTTTTAATTGTCCTAGGCTGCATTACTGTGATGATCCCATGTATCATCCTTGTTTAATATTAGGTGAAAAACAAGGGTAAAACGATACACGAAGGCAGTTGGATAATGTTTCTAAATACTGCCCTAATGGTATCGATACTACTAGTAAAAATTCTGATGAAAAAAGTAACTTAAAAGTAACTTAAAGTTACTTTTTCAGTAACTGTAACTGTAACGAATTACTTTTCAGAGTCAATAACTTGTAACGGTAATTAATTACTTTTTGAAAGAGAAAAACTATAACTGTAATTAATTACTTTTACAAAGTAACTTTCCCATCTCTGACACAAAGTACAGATGACATTTGAAGGGTATTAAGTATAACAACACATTAATGAGAGAACGAAATGCAATAGATAGCGTAATAAGAGGCGCGGAAACTGAAAAGGGATTTTTACATCGGTAACAAGTAGAAAATTGTAGAAATAAAAAATCAAAAATGAGCAAGATCTTCAGCAGCAGCATATTTGACGTGCCCGTCTTGTTCATAATTCGATTCATGCAAATATAATTTAATAAATATTTTATTATAATTATAAACTATTTTTTGCAAATTAAAGAAATTTTATATATATTCGAATTGTTATTATATTATTGATATATTTCATATTAAATGCACATACAAATATTTTTCTACGAGATAGAGAAAAATTTTTAATACTTCTTAATACTGAATTTTTTATCCTTAAATTTTTTTATTGTAGTAGTAATAGTATTTGAAATTTATTACAATAATATTAGCAGTTATTGTTCGATATAATATTATTGTCTTTAATTATACTTGATTCTCATAAAAATAAAAATTTAAATATTATATTTCTTACTTAATAAAACTTTTTAGAAACAATGCACGACTCATTTGTGGATTTATTATCAAATAGATTTAAAAACGAGTTAGACGAGAAATTGGGACTCATATGTATTCCTTGTGACATATTTCGAAATTATGTGATTATTAACAAGACGGGTGTGTCAAGTATGCTGCTGCTGGAGATCTTGCTCATTTTCGATTTTTTATTTCTACAATTTTCTACTTGTTATCCATGTAAAAATCTCTTTTCAGTTTCCGCGCCTCTCATTACGCTATCTATTGCATTTCGTTCTCTCATTAATGTATTGTTATACTTAATACACTTCAAATGTCATCTGTACATTGTGTAGTATGTATATTATAATTATGAGAAATTATTCCATACAACGCCGTCTTAAAAGATGTCGAAAAGACGTTTATATCATAAGGAAGCCTTCAAGATGCCATTCGTAGAACTGTGTTCTATGGGACTTTTCAAATAGAGATACTTGATATATTATTTTGTTTCACTTCTTTTTTTATGGCATTATCTTTGGTAACTTTTTTCTGCAAAATATACTTGACGCCTTTTTTTTACATGTTTAATATCTTTTCTGATTATACACTACCCGCGGAAATTGAAGCATCACCTCTCACGCCTTAAAAAATTGATAGACTTTGAATGAGAGTAACAAAAATAGCCAAAATGAGACGTTTAAAAAAGCATTTTGTAGCTTAGAATCTCTACTTTCCAAATCTGTACTTAAAATACCGATTCGATTGATATTTACGGAGCTACATGATTACAAATGAAGATCCGTAAAATCAAAATTTTTTGTGAACTTTGCACAGTTTCATGCCGTGAATGAGAAGTGGGGGAATACAATTTGCAGCTTTCAAAAACGTGAATCTTTACCTTTTTTATTGACCTCTGTAAGATTTTTTTTATTGCGGTATTCAACATTGAAGTGGCCGCTTTGAATTTGAATGCTCATAAAAGACGAACGGAGTAACGTACAGCATTCGTTAAAAAAAAAAAAAGTTCAAAATTTTCTATTTAAGAGCTCACATATGTTTCTCAGCTTCAAAAAATCGATTTTTTGCTTATTTTAAAAGGTGTATATCTTAGAAACATTTTAAGACCAGAACGAGTTCGATATTCGAATTATTGACGAAGTTACATCTGCTTTAACGAAACTAGTCAGGTCGCTCCGCAGGTCAGAATTCTAACCGGTTACCGGTAAGGTGTATTGTCGTCGAAATATAGAGCAGATTGCAGTCAGAAGAGGGTCATACTGCAGAGGAGGGCCAACTTTATGGTGCAGGCATCGCTGATTAAGCGTAAGTAAAAATTTTTTATTTTATCCTTGCAAAACTTTAAACGCGTTTTTCTCGAAATAGCATTTTTCAGAACGGTGGGCATGATAACTGCCTCACCGTTCGTCCGATTAACTTTATTTTTGGCGTACGTATTCTAAATTAGATTCACTATCGTGTCACGAGAGCTTTTTTGATTAAATTTAACCATTTTCGAATAGCAAAAAATAGACAATTTTTTTTGTGAAAATTACGACTTTTGTTTCAAATTATGACCATTTCCGTAGTTTTTTTTTTTCTTAAATTTCTCTCGCCACACGAGAACTATGATTCTAAAAAATGATACAAAATTTTAAATTTTTCTTTCAGATAAGAATTACGAGCTGAATCATGCCCACCGTTTGACCCGATAAAAAAAACACGTTCTACGCCACTGGACGCAGTCGCCATGTTTTTAATTATTTTTTAAATTTATTTATACGTTTTATGCTCCTTAAGAGTCCACCTTTAAAATAATAAAAAATGAAATCAATTAGCCCAATAGTTTCCTTACAATTTCTCATCACATTTTGACTAGTTTTCAAGTTCGAGCATATGTGAGCCCTTAAGGTACTTTTATCATTTTTTAGACACATATAAGCTTTTTATGTAAAAATTTAAGTGAAAGATGAAGTTGCAAACTGAAACAATTATCCGGTTTTATTCAGCTCCATCTATTCCGGTCAAAATGAGAGAGAAACCCTATGATGTTGATGTAGTTTTACACTTTATAGTCTACTGATTTGAACGAGACCAAAACAAAACGATGGCGACATTTTTAAACTAATGTTCTTCATGTTCGAAGTTACAATTTTGGGTAAAACGGCATTTACTGTAATGAATCTACTAATATTAATATCGTACCAGACGATCCTCGCTGTAATTAGCGTTATCCGAAGCGTACTACGTAGAGGTTGCACAGTCGGATTTACGCTTCATGTGTGTGCGTGTGTGCGTGCGTGCGTGCGTGCATGGGTGGATAAAAAGATTAAGTTTTTAATATGAGGTATTGCTGCCTCTATTGTGAATTACGTCTCTTAAACGTTGGTGCATGTTTATGCATCGTCGGATCGCTATCTGCGGAATTTGATGCCAAACTTGATGGAGTGCTTCCCTTAATTGTTTTAAAGTTTGTAATCGTGGATACTGTCGTCGCAATCGACGCTCAAGCATATCTCAGACATACTCGATTGGATTCAGGTCCGGGCTCATCGATGGGTGGTTTAAAATGATAACACGATTTTCTCTGAGAAGTGTTAAGGCGATGCTAAAGCCTCCTGTTTTATCACATTTTCATTCGGTGAAAAATCTCTGTATTGGATGTACGGATTGCAAAAGTATTATTGCTTAAATTGAAGTACGCACAAACAGAACCTCAGCTGCACTAGATTTCGTGAGAAAATCGAAAAAAAGTTTCAGATTCATTAAAAATTCACTTATTTTTGGTTCGTACAGCTGTACCTCAGATATATATTTGCTTGATGTAAGAGTTTTAGAGTCCATATCTTGAAAATAAGCGTGCAGCTGAGGTCACATTATTGAAACGAACGATACC
>NW_017297691.1:22589-23193 GCF_001594075.2 Trachymyrmex cornetzi | reverse complement strand
AGACAGAATGATATATATTATATAATATAATGTAAAAACTAAATCAAAGATGTCACCACTATTATCGAATTTGGAATTAAAAAAGTCTGTACTATCGATGAGTTGGGTTGGTTGAGTTGGGTAATCGGTTTAGCATCCCCTTAACGTTTTAAACCACCGATGAGCCTGGACCTCAATCCAATCGAGCCTGTCTGGAATATGCTTGAGCGTCGATTGTGACGACAATATCCACGAATACAAACTTTAGAACAATTAAGGGAAGCACTCCACATACACATTGTGTAAAATAACTTTGTTATAGTGTTTTAAAGCTCTCGAGATAAGCTATTAAAATATGTAATAAAAAATAGGGGTATCCATTTTAAAAAAATTAATGATTTTGATTTGATTTTGACAAGATCCCTCAAGGTCAAGTCCACATTTCCATCATCCATGTAACTTTCGTTCGAAAAATTTTTCAATAAAATTATTGGTTTTCGAGATAACCGGCCATATCACTTAAAATGAAATACCCTATGCATATATATATATATACACAATACAGGGTGGACCATCTGAAGTGATCCAGTCAAATATCTCGAAAACTAGTAGGGATAGAGAAAAA
>NW_017297691.1:20799-21792 GCF_001594075.2 Trachymyrmex cornetzi | reverse complement strand
AACCCTAAACTTTTCATACGAAACATTTTTCTCTATCCCTACTAGTTTTCGAGATATTTGACTGGATCACTTCAGATGGTCCACCCTGTATATGTATATTGTATATATATACATATAGGATATTTTATTTTAAGTAATATGGTCGATTATCTCGAGAACCGATAATTTTATTGAAAAATTTTATATCAAGAAACACGGTAGTGTCTCGCGCCAAGTGGGCGCGCAGCGCGAGACACGCCTGTCTTTACGCGAGTTGCGGGCATCCGAGCATCCGAAGTTCTCGGTTTTTTTAATAAAGGCTAGACCGATCGAGTTCTGAATATGAGCTCCATCGACAGTTTGGGTCCGAATTATATAATAAACGTTTATTTTACCTCTACGTGTCCTACGAAGGGAGATATCGTAATGCGAAATCCGAAATGTCAAAATTTTATGTAAGATACGTCGCCTCAAACAGTCATCTCCTTTTCATATTTTCGACGGTAGATAGTACTCGTTTATTGCTGTCATTTACCGACTTATTTATCTATAGTTTCATTAGCACTGTATTATGTATCGACATTTCACTGTATAGTCACTTTAATACTTTAATAAGTTACTTTTAAATTAAAAGTGTATAAAAGTATAAAACAGCCCTTACGGAAAAAACTCTTAAAAGTTGAGTCTTTAAACTTTAAAAAACACTGAAAAAATACACTCGAGGTAACACTCAATTAACGATCATTTTGGACGCTCAACCTGAGTATAACTCTCAACTTGAGTGTTATTGAAGACTTGAATGTTGAGTGTTAATCTCAACTTAAGTGTCAGGGTGAAATCACACGGTGCGGAAAATGATTGCGGAACAAAGAATGCGTCATTCAGCGGACTCAACAGTTGAGTGAGCACTCGCTGTTATTGGTATATTCTTCTAGATCTAAAATTCTGATTGGACGGGCTAAAAGAATACACCAATAACAGCGAGCATGGCACTCGCACTCAACTGAATGCGTC
>NW_017297691.1:17458-20596 GCF_001594075.2 Trachymyrmex cornetzi | reverse complement strand
AAAACAAATAAAAATTTCAAAACAAATTAAAATTTCAGAATAAATATTAAATTGTAAACGCCATTATTTTTAAGTATTAAAATATTTGCGGGCGTCTACATTCAATATTTTGGCATTTATCTTAATCATGGAAATTAAAACTCAAATAACTGTTAAATTTATATACTCAATTTTGAAGACACTCAAAGGTTTAGGGTTTACGCTCATTTATTGCGTGTCATACCCAAACGTTGAGGGTAACCTTTAGATGTTTAGTGTGTAAACTTAAATTTGAGTGTGAACATTGTGAACGCTCAATCTTTGAGTGTATGTACTCAATGTTTGAGTGTAAACACTCACAATTTAAATATAAACACACAAATTTCAGAGAAAACTCCCAAAATTTGGGGTTTACACTCAAATTTGAGTATAAACATTGAAATTTTCACTGTTTTTTTCCGTAAGAGAGGCCGCTTGATGTGTGAACATCATTACGTATATATTCATGCCGTTTATAGCCTCGCGAATTTGGTAACAGCACGAATATATACGCAATGACGTTCGCACGTTAAGCGGTCAAGCGGCCCGTTTTAAATTTTTATATGCTTTAGATTAAAATTACTCAGAAACTAAAGCCGCAATCAAAGATCTAAAAACACTTTTATTATATGTCGTCGGTATCTTTCGATTGCTATCAGTCCAAATAAAATTGGTGCAGCCGATACCGAGATCTGGAGATCATTTCACAAAAAGGGACCATTTCAGCTTTCCAAATTTTTTCAGTCGTAGGTGTAACATACATAAAGCGTTTTGTCCATTAAGCTGCTGTTCACAATGCTTTCATAAAATTCTAATTTTAATATAAAATTAAAGTAAAATTAGCAACGACAGTGAATCTTAATGCGTATTTGATTAATCATGATTCTTTATCTATAATAATAGTGAAGAAGCAATTATTGAATATAATCGGCTAAACGACTACATGAACCAGAAGTACAAATTATTATTACTATTTCAAAAGAGTTATCGTAAAATTAAAGATGTGCCATGGACATAACCGAAAATAGTAACTTCCGTTCAACAGTCAGATCAATAAGTTCGACAAAGTACTACTTCTTGGGTTATACGTGGTTTTCAAAATATTGTCAAAGTTTCATGCTATGCCAATGTTACATTACAATGTTTATTTCATTTAATTATTATTAGAAAACAATTATAATTTAATTGTGATAAACTAAATGTTTTAAATATATTAGCGCATCGATATGAAAACGGAATACGTATTTAATTTGAGTACCTACGCAGTACGAAAATATCTAAGGGAGTATTTTTCGACTGTTATTAAACGAGATGCATTTCATTTTGTTGTAGCTCTTTGTACTAAATATGATTTTATAGAAAATTTGGTTGAGCATCAAATTATTTCTACTTGCCGATGCATAACATGTGGTGATACAAAAGTTACTACTAATAATAATTTTATTTTCTCAATTTTTGTTAACAATTCGAACAAGGAAAATTTTAATTTTAACAATTTACTGAATACTTGATTTTCACATTGGTCTAAATAAAATAATAAATTATGTCAACGTTGGGAGGGAAATGATATATTATTTAAAAATGAAATAACATTGAGACGAAACAGATAATTATCCATTTAATTTCATTTTCATACCAAAATGAAACATTAGTGAGTGTGCCATAAAAAATTAATTTATGTGCTCTTCCAACAAGTGAAATACTAATAGCTGGACAACCGTATAAAGTTATGAATGCTGTATTTCATTATGGTTCATGTACCGAAAATGATCATTTTATAAGTATGTATAGAGAAGGTTCCCTTACGGAAAAAACTCTTAAAATTTGAGTGTTTACACTTTAAAAAACACTGAAAAAATACACTCAAGGTAACACTCAATTAATGATTATTTTGGACGCTCAACCTGAGTATAATTCTCAACTTGAGTGTTATTGATAACTTGGATGTTGAGTGTTAGTCTCAACTTGATAATTAACTTTAGTGTCAGGGTGAAACCACACGGTGCGGTAAATGATTGCGGAATAAAGAATGCGTCATTCAGCGGACTCAACAGTTGAGTGAGCACTCGCTGTTATTGGTATATTCTTCTAGATCTAAAATTCTGATTGGATGAGCTAAAAGAATACACTAATAACAGCGAGCATAGCACTCGCAAACTGTTGATTCCGCTGAATGCGCCCATTGAAACAATCAATTAGCGCTATTCGGAATAACGCAGAATAAAGCTGATTGATTGTTTTTGTGACATATTTTCTTTTCCGCATCATGTGATTTCACTCTTAGACCTTACGTACAATGGAGGAAGTATTATTATAGGAATAGAAATAAATATTAAAATTCAACTTATCAGAAATCATGTATTCCGGTATCTGATAAGCTGAAATCTTAATATTGAGTCCTATTAAACTATTATTATTGAACTATTATTGAGTCCTATTAAACTATTATTATTAAACTATTATTGAGTCCTATTAAACTATTATTTTAACTATTTTGAAAATTGCAAAATGGTAGAGGACTTTTCGACTCAGTTTAGTTCGCTCTATCTACACAAAAGTGATTAGCAAAAAAGGTCCGGATACCCTGTATATATATATATATACAATTAATGTAAAAAATATTAATTTCCAATAAAAACGATATATGTTTTCATCTAAATAGAACAAATATTAAATTGTAAACACCATTATTTTTAAGTACTCAAATATTTGCGGGCGTCTACATTCAATATTTTGGCATTTATCTTAATCATGGAAATTAAAACTCATATAACTGTTAAGTGTTTATATACTCAATTTTAAGCCACTCAAAGGTTTAGGGTTTACGTTCATTTATTGCGTGTCATATTCACCTTGGATTGAAGTTGATGATACGCAAGTTACAAAAAAGCAATGTCCTAGAGCTGCTAAAAATATTTCTACATTATTTTTAGAAAATATTGATAATAAATAATGTGTCCTAGTAACACACACACGTGTGAAGAGATATATTACACAGGCCTGCATGGTTTTGTTGATTGGGATTTAACTATGTTTTTTACGTAATTTTTCGCGCTGAATCCGAATCCGGCGGCAGAATTGCTCTATCACGTCAGGTTTTTGTGAAAAGTAAGGTTAAAG
>NW_017297691.1:14426-17203 GCF_001594075.2 Trachymyrmex cornetzi | reverse complement strand
ATTTTTCGCGCTGAATCCGAATCCGGCTGCAGAATTGCTCTATCACGTCAAGATTTCGAGAAATCTTAACCCAAAACAGCCAAATAAGCCATTTTCAGCAATATTTGAAATTCAATTAAAAATTAATAAAATTTTTTTCGTCTAATCCATCGATGGTATCATTTACTACTATACAGCCCCTTCAAAATCCATTTTGGACCATCCCAAAGCGTCCAAAATTACGTAAGAAAACATAGTTAATCTCTACGTTATCACACAAACATTTTGTGTCAAAAATGTTTTTCTTTGTGTGACTACACAGAGATTATCTCGGTGAAAAAAACACGTACGGCGTTAAAAAAAAATATATTTTGAAGATAAATGTTGACACTTTCAGATGGCGTAAACGAAAGTAGAAAAAAAAATTTACTTTGCTAGCAAAAAAATCACAAATATTTCAAAAAACGTCAATTTTGAAACCTTTAACCTCACTTTTCTCAAAAACCTGACGTGATAGAGCAATTCTGCCGCCGGATTCGGATTCAGCGCGAAAAATTACGTAAGAAAACATAGTTAAATCCCAATCAACTTTCAACACCTCCAATTTTGCAGGCCTGTGTTATTAATCATATAAGAATATGAGATGTTAACACTACAAAATACGTGTTATCTTAACAAAATTACCTTTTTAAAAAAAGGTAAAAAAAAGGCGCCAAGTGTGCATGTACCTTCCATAAAAACTGTACTTTACATAAACTAAAAAAAAAACGTTACATAAATAATATAGTTCAAGTGATAATATCGTTAATTTTTTATTATTAATTATCCCTCAGTAGTACGTATGCATGTATTAAAAAAAAAATGAAATCAAGTCTTTAAATTACGCCAATTGCAAAACGAATATATAATTTCTTGCAACATATAACATATACTATTGTATAATATATTATAGGACCGTACATGTGATAACACAAACTATAGAAATCAAAGCCTTACACGGTCTAGCTGGATATTAATGCTTGTATGATTCTTATGTGAATTTATATACTACGTATGTAATGCCACAGAAACGCGCGCCGAAAAATTTTTCGGTCTTGAAACGCTAACTCTACTAAACTACTGCAGTAATATCACGAGTTAAATTGACTAGCAAATTTTTGATGCTTATTCGCATCTTTGAAACGATCTTAATAATGATGAATAACATATTAAAATCTGTAAATAATAATTAATTCTTATTGCGAAAAATATTACCTCGGCTGGGTTCGACTCCCTAACTATATTATTTATGTAACGATTTTTTTTTTAGTTTATGTAAAGTACAGTTTTTATAAAAGGTACATGCACACTTGGCGCCTTTTTTTACCTTTTTTTAAAAAGGTAATTTTGTTAATATACAGGGTGATGCTTTTAACTTGAGACATTCAAATATCTCAAAAAATAAGCACACTACGAAAAAAATGTTAAGAATCAAAATTTCATCATTTCGAGGGGGACATACAATGACGTTAAAATCAGACCCCCCACCCCGCCCCCTGGGCGGTGAGGGGGGCAAGTTTTAAATCTTAAATGGGAACCCCTATTTTTTATTGCATATTCGGAATCTTTGGCTAAAAACACATACAATTTGTCTGAAACATTTTTCTCGATTCATGATAGATGGCGCTGTAATCGACGAAATTTAATTTCTTCGATTTCTCTTACTGAGAACCCATGCTTACGATTTTGCAATACATTAACAATAAAAATACCACGTTTTCATTGTTAATACTCGAAATTAGTCTTAAAACAAACTTTTCATTATTTTTTATTACTCATTAATTACTTCTCAAGAAACTTACTTTTAGCGTAACCCAGGAACAACGACGTGGACGTAGCAGTTTTCTGTTCCCTTCGGGGTGCTTGATTAACGTGAGTCCCCTCGCCTCTCACGATTCGGAGTACTCAGGGAATCATCTTTCAATTAAAGAAGGTGCTCAAAGTGATGACCTTCGACTTCAATGCACTTGTTAATCCGCAATTCAAATGAACGTACACAACTGATGAGTGTATCTCCTTGAATTTCAGCACATGCATTTCTGATTCTGTCAATCATATTCTCACGTGTTGTTGGTTCTTCTTTGTACACTTTGTCTTTGAGATAGCCCCACAAAAAAAAATCTGGTGAAGTAAGTCTGGTGATCTAGCAGGCCAATTTACCGGACCAGCTCTACCGATCCAGCGACCATTGAAAACACGATCAAGAACTTCTCGTGCTCCCACCGAATAGTGTGCCGGACAACCATCATGTTGAAACCACATGTTCTGTCGTATTTCTAAGCTCAAGTCTTCAAGTAATATTGGCAGTTCATTTTCCAAAATGTCTCGGTACTTTGGACCATTCAAGTTGCCTTCGATAATGTGGGGACCGATTAGTTTGTTGCCAATAATTCCAGACCACACGTTGACAGTCCACGGACGCTGATGTTCAACTTGACGAAGCCAGTGCGGTTTTTCAACACTCCAGTAATGCATGTTGTGTCGATTAACTGTTCCATGGTTTGTAAAGGATGACTAGTCGGAGAACAATACGTAATAAAAAAAGTTGGGATTTTGGTATATTTGTTCACTTGCCCACTCACAAAAAACTACCCGATTTTGGAAATCAACGCCATGAAGTTCTTGATGTAAAGAGACATGATACGGATGATATTTATTACGTTTTAAAATTCTCAAAACACTCTTCTGAGACATTCCGGAATTGCGAGCAATTTCTCGTGTACTAACATGAGGATTATTAGCAATTGTAGCTAATACAG
>NW_017297691.1:7856-11192 GCF_001594075.2 Trachymyrmex cornetzi | reverse complement strand
TAAAACAACTTTAAGATATCTTTAAAAGTTCTTTAAGAAACATCTTTAAAATATTTCATAAGAAAAATTCTGAAAAAAATCTTGAAGTTGTTTTATGCGCCGACTTTATTCACTTATTCGACAATCTTTAAAAATTGATAACTCGTTTACTATTGCGAAAACAGCAAAATGGTAGAGGACTTTATTCGATTCAGTTTAGTTCGCTCTATCTACACGCGCTATGTCGAAACTTATCGGACACCGTGTATATCTGCCATATCTGAATCGCAGCGAAGCGAGAAGGAAGAAAAATATATGTATATATGTATATATTCGCCTCTCGATCGAAAATCAATAGTGCCTTGTCATATCGTGATCAGTACGAGATTCTCACAAAAGCCAGAAATCTTGTCAGATCGCCTGTCATTTGACGAAGAAACTTCGGTAACGCGGAGAGCCAGAACGCGAGAGCCTGAGAAAAAGTTCGTGGCGATGCAAAATCAAGCTTCGCCATCGGGTTGAAGCGAACTCCTCGAATACTTGACGCATAGAAGCACCAGATTGCGCCGATTGCGCGTTACATTTGCCCCAATCCCCAGAAGAGGGTTGGCGGACGCGGAACTCACGGGTAAACTCGATCGCAAAAACACCAACCGGGAACTTCAGCGGGCAAATCGCGACGACGCCCTTCCGTGAACATTGGCTTATTCGACTTTTCTAATGCAATTTTTATCATGGGATATACTGCGAACTGTTTCCCACCCCCCCGTCGAAGAGAAAAAACTATCCCGGGAAAGTAGCTGTTCTTCGAACCGAATCGATTTCAACCGCCAAACTAGGAGGATGCGATTGAAGTCCGAACTACTTTGGGGAAGGCAAACCGCTAAACGTTCTTCTGATCTTACGACTTCGCCCGCAAGTTTGCAGGAGTGTCTCCAAGTATGTTGATGATGTTACTCACCGTCTTTGGTGTGTAACTTATCGCGATTATAGCGATGTCAGAATCAGGAAGTGACCAGCGATCTATTGCGTCCAAAGCGAATGAAGATGGAAGAAAAATTACTTTAAGAAGATAGATAGTGTTGCTGTTACGATGCCGGATGAATACCATATATATATGATGAATGACCAGTTAATATACACATAAAACAAGATTAATATCCTTTTAATTTATTACATATTAAAGCTTGTATTAATCTGGAGCTGATTAATATTCTTTTAGTTTTAAATGTGAGTTCTCACAATTCCACATTTCTGTTATTAAAATTTAACTTTTTCATTAAAATCTTAAGTAATAATATTAAACAAAATAATTGTCTAAATTAAAAATAATTTTAAAGTAATATATTAACTTTATATTAATATTAAAATAATATTTAATTTATTTTCTTTATTTTCTGCTTCCAGAATACCACGTTGCTCTCCGTGTGGGAGGACAACAGTGTAGTAAGTGATATAATAGTGGAAAGATCGCAGCCGATCGTCCGTCGATACAAAGTTCCAGTTCCTGGTGGCTTTAACGCCCAGGTGAGACTTTTAATACCACCTGGTGCTGATATGAGCGGTGCCACCAAGTATCCCATGCTGGTTTACGTGTAAGTTATTTAGCTTTTTCAACAGATAAGAAAAACTCTCTTAGATAAATGCATACGCAATCACTATACTTTCGTTTGTTACACACTTTAGTCGAGTAATTTAAAATTGTTTTCACATTCGCATGAATAAAAAGCATGTTACATGTATTTGATTTTTATGAATTATAGTTTTTTTATAATATATAGTAGCAAAATATTGTATGGTAGCATATACGAAATGTTTTACACGAAGAATATTTACGAACGATCTACGTGAATCTTTATTTGATTGATATTTTATGATTTTGTACTTTATATTTTATTATATTTTATGATTAATTCTATCTTATGTTAGTTTCATTTTCTGAAATTACAAAGAAAGAACGATTTTGCTAAAATATTAAAAAATTTAGCTAGGTATACATGAACAAATCTGAAAATAATTTTGTGATGCTATCAAAATAATTATGTATAGGACGCTGATTATTTCTAAGAACACACGCGAGAGACACTTTTAATTGATACACATTCGATTTCACAATTGCTAAAATTATAACAGACATTAGAATATTGAGGAATTCAAAAAAGTACTTTTCAGCTATCATTCAAGTTCTTAAATTATGTCATTTTTCGGCGTCACGCATATATCTCGGCATTCACTTAAAAAGTACCCATATTTTTCGCGGCGCGACAAGAAATGTGACAACGCACTTCGCGGGCGTCATCAATCGGTTCCGTTATAATGCACTCGCGAGATAAACGTAATGGAGGAGCCGGTGACGAATGTGCGGCAGCGGAGTAAATCTGCACCGTGACGTGAAAACGAAGCTCTCCTTTACGTGGCTTGAATTAGGACGGGATGTAAAATCGCACGAAGTGATGAGTCATTCCGTATTCAGTTTCACGAAAACTTCAGCAGTCTTCCCGATAAAAGCGGAACGCTATCGACCGATCCGCTCCGATATTTCTTCTAACGATTAAGAAATAGTCGAAATAACACGTTCGTCAAAAGAGAGCTCATAAAACCAAAAGTATAATGTCTGCTTCTAATCTTCTTAATTTTTTTTCCAATTTCATTCTTAATATTGAATCTTTTTTATATTTTAAAATATAATTTGTTGGGTACCTCGGTCCCTCGACCGAGAGTCAGATGGCGCTGCCGACATACGTCCCGGCAGTCTCTCTGCCCGCGCCTCTGTGTGCGCATCCCGCTCTCGTGCTGGACTATCTTTATTAAACAATTCTTTATCCTAACGAATGTACGCTTTCTGCCTAACGTCCTGTCACCGATCCTCGAACACGTACCTCAACAAATTTAAAATGCAATTTTTAAATGCAATATTTTGGACAAATATTTTTATGTTTCAATGAAATGAGTACAGGAAGTTGTAATAAAAATTATTCGTTTACATCGATTACGTATGTGTGAATCGATGATAATTTTGTTACGAGAATTCTAATTCTTTTTTGAAGTCATTAGTCGTTGTCGTAATAGTGAGATGAGTATTCCATGTTTTCCACATTTTGAAGGTGGCACGGGTAACATATAAGTTTTGCGGCAATACACGTCATCGGCGAGCAAGACTCTCAATTTGGACGGCTCGTTATTCCCTGTTGCCTGTGCCTATTGCCTGTGTCTATTGTGTTTCCAGTTTACATTGCACATTAGTGGTCAGGGCAAAGATAGTAACGAGATCGTTAAGGCTCCTGAGTAGCTTAGAACATATACACATGGAACACTCATTGCCTATACCGCCAATGCATTGGGCTGAAGCCAAGATAG
>NW_017297691.1:5289-7332 GCF_001594075.2 Trachymyrmex cornetzi | reverse complement strand
CTCGTTGTGACGTAAGTAAGGACAAAAATCTGATTGGTCATGCGCATGAGCATACCCTTGTCTTTTTATCATGCTATTATCATTCCATGTGTATATGTTCTAAGCTGAGTAGTCAGCCAAAAACTCTGAGTTGATGGTGGCGACACCGAATCAGACGGCGGTCTGGCGAAACCAATAGCAGAGGGTTTCCCTCTGCCGATAGCCCCACACACACAAGCACGACCCCATGTCCGTATGCTGACCTTCGGCGTGCCGAGAGCGAACGAGACAGCGCTACAGCGCAAGATAACATCTGTCTTATTACGGTGCTTGTTTCAAGTGATCGAAAATGCTTTCTCAGCAATCTCGGCCGCTCTGCGCGTATATCAATAAAGGGCGAAGGGCATTCTAGATAATATATAAGTTTTAATAAATTGTAGTAATAGTAAACCCCTCCCATTAATCCAGCATAGTATAAATCATATAAAAATGCAACAGTTTAAGAGATATTTAATTGTTTATGATTTTTCATGCGAGATTCGTGTGGTCGAGCTCGTAAGATATGAAATCGGAACGTTTTTTTCTATAACTATCATTCAAATTTACAATTCTGATACTGAAACCAAATTTCGAAATGGAGATTATTAATATAAGTAATAAAGATGATGCCAATATCATTTTGTAATGCACGAATAAAAGCCTCTTTATATGTTGTACAACTCAAAAAAAATTTTGTATTTATCTATTGAAAAGAGAAATAAATTTTTTCCTACAGTTGCTTCTAAATTTCATATTTGAATTATTTCAAAAATTCTATGAAAATGTATTTGACCTAATATACGTTTACTATCAATTTCATTACTTCAGAAAAAAACTATGAAAAATAGTAAAAAAAAAAAGTAGAATTCGATCTTGGGATCTCCAGCGTTCCGACCTCATATCTTACGAGCTCGATCACACGAACCACGCATGAAAAATTATAAACAATTAAATATCTCGTAAACTGTTGCGTTTTTATACGATTTATACTGTGCTGGATTAATGGGAGGGGTATACTATTACTACAAATTGTTAAAACTTATATATGTTATCTAGAATACCCCTCGTCTCTTATTATTGATATACGCCGAGCGGCCGAGATTGCCGAGAGAAAACATTTTCAATCGCTTGAAATAAGTGATCACAGTGGGGACAGATGTTCTCTCGCGCTGTAGCGCTGTTTCGTTTGCTCAGCGCGCCGAAGGCGAGAACGGATTCTCTCTATGATTGCCAGTTCTCCTGCAGTTTTCTGTCAGAATTTCTGACTTTTGTACTTACGATTCTTCGGCATTCCGGTAGACGATGAAAATCTCGGATTAATTGCTTCGAATATTAATGACTTTTTTTTTTTAAGGAAATAATAATGTGCATAAATGGCCAGTAAAAAAATTTTCATTTACATATGGGGCATTCTTTGCCAAATCGATCAAGCCTCTGTCCAAAATTGATATGGACGGATTTCAACGTTTGACCCCTGAAAATGTTCGTCTTGAAAAGAGCTTTTAAATGAACCGTGGTCTTTTCGAAAATTCAAAATGGTGTCGCTGTATAACTTCCAAAGAGAAAAAAATAATTTAATTTTTAACTTATAACGCGCAAAAAATGTATGATAGCGTAGAAAAATGCAATTAAAAATGCATGATAGCGTAGAAAAATGCGATTAAAAAATGCATTTCATGATAAAAATTATTTGTAAAAATAAAAATAAAAATAAAAATTATTTTATTTTTTTTATTTTTTTTTATTTTTTTTTATTTTTTAAATTATTTGTAAAAATAAAAATAAAAATAAAAATTATTTTATTTTTTTTTATTTTATTTTATTTTTTTTTAAATAAAAATAAAAATTATTTTTTAATGATAAAAATGTATGATAGCGTAGAAAAATGCAATTAAAAATGTATAATAGCGTAGAAAAATGCGATTAAAAAATGCATTTCATGATAAAAATTATTTGTTCGTTTACCGGCTTTAAATTTGTGTAATACAGTTTTTGTATTTTGTCATTTTTATTTTTTTTTTCGTA
>NW_017297691.1:2178-4696 GCF_001594075.2 Trachymyrmex cornetzi | reverse complement strand
TTTATATATTTTTTCTTATGTAAAATTACTGCTTAGTACAAGAAAAATAATGACAATAATGAGAAAACGTTAAAAGTAATAAAAAGGATAATTTTCGCATTTCTCCTTTAGAAAACATCCCGTTTGGAGAAATGTAAAAAAATTACGAACACTTGTATATAATTATACATTAGCAATTTTTTTTACATTTCTCCAACCTTGATTTTGTCCAAAAGCAACAATGCGAAAATTATCTTTTTAATTATTTTTTGTTTTCTCACTATTACTATTATTTTTCTTATATTAAACTAATTTGTTACAAAAGAAGGATATATGGACGTATTTCATATATAATTATATAAAAACAATGAAGACAGGTCAATATTAGAATGTTTTTATTGCTTTGCAAAAAAAACATTATATACAATAGAGCTTGATATTTTTGATTATATATTTATATACTGCTGTTCGGAACCAGCATTAAATTGTCCTGTATGTTTTTGTGTACAATTTGCGTGCGCATCACGGGCATACGTACGAGAGATAAATCCTGTCTCGACTTTAGGATGTTACGCCACCAAATGAATGAATATATATTTATATAACATGCTTATATGTGTTTATATACATTTATATGTTTGTGCATTACAAATATTTTACTGTGCGGTGTGATTAAAAAATTCCTCGAGTTCTGAAAAAAAATATCCAGAAGGGGGAAAAATCTAATATCATATTTTTTTTAGAAATCATATAATTTTGACACATCAATAATATAAAACTTGTAAATTTCTATTGTGATTGTCAATATTGGGCAAGACCATAGGATCCCCAGTGCATGGGCCTTTGGGGTCATCCCAGTTGAAAACTAGCAACCATTCTCTCACTCACTTCGTGCTAAAACTCACCGAGCACGTCATTTGATTGAGAAAAAGTTCAGTGGATAAAACGTTGGTGGGGCCAAAATCTCATCATTAGTTGTCTGTACTACCACTTATGATTTATTAAATTACTTTTTGGATAAAGAATTTCGTCTAGGCCAGGCTTGTCGAATTTTTTTGAAAACACAACGCCATTAACGCAAAAAAATTCAATGTGGGTAAGATTTCGAGAACTGTAAATTATTGATACACATCTAAGTGACGCTTATTAACACTTTATAGTTCCTAAAATCTTCTCACATTGAATTTTTTTGCGTCGATGACTTTGCGTTTTGGCTCCGGAGTTCTAATTGGACATGCTTGATCTAGGCGTTCTGCAATAGTTGTGTTAATGCAAAGAGAAAAGTAGAGTATTACATCATGACATGCACAAAAACTGTATCTGGAGACACGATAGTGCCTAAATATAAATCAGGCTGAAATGAATCTAAATTCAAAATTAATATATAAAATATTAGACTAAAAAAGCCATTTAGACAGATGTTATTCGTTAAAATTATTATTCAAAATGAATACATACATTAGAATTTCATACGATATTTCGACCCTATACATGTGATCTTCAGCAGTGAAATTAATTCGTGTTAAATTCTTCTAAATCTTGCTATCGGTCAATGTATATATTACATAATGAAAAGTGAGTTGTTTTCAATAACTCCTATATATTTTTGTGAATAAATTATTCTTGATCACAATCCATGTCAGTGATACACGCGTAAAAAAAGCCTGTTGGAGTTTCACGGTTGTTATTACTTCCAAATAGTTGTTACTCAAAGTTGTACGCACGGGTTGCAATCACATTTATCCATTAGAGAATATCAATTTTCAATTCTAACGGTAAAATGTAAATGCGCCCATGCGCGCACATTTGAATAAATTTATTGCATCTGCACGGTTCCTGCACGGCACATGTGCGTATTATATACATACAAAAATACTTGTCGTTTCATTATATGTTGAATCCTAATAATGTAAATACATTTTATAATGTACCTTTTAATATTATAACATGTACTGCGCAAAGTGTATAATGCAGGTTAATGAGCGTGTATTTGTACATCATCAATAGCATACATCGCTGAATGCATTGTTTCTGTTTTTACTGCAAAAAACGCAGAATGCATTTCGATATTGCTTACTGCGCAGAGCGCAGAATGTATTTTATTATTTATTGCGTATCACGCAGGATGCATTTAAATATTACTCACTGCGCAGAGCGCAGAATGCATTTTATTACTTACTGCGCATAGTGCAGAATGCATTTTAATATTACTTACAGCGCAGAGCGCAAAATGGGGAAGTGATTTCATTATTTCGTAATATAAATGTCTTTCACTATTTTCATGTGTCCTTATTCCTTTTGTTTTTCTATCATTTTTCTTCTTTTTGCTTCAATAATATATTCGGGATCACGAATAGGCATATGTCTCTCCTGCCTTGGATCAAGTAATTCTGGTAGTACGCACTGTTCATAAAATTGCACTAGTTTATTAACCATATTTTCTGTCCAAAAGTCATCATCTTGTACAATTTTTTCCGTTTTTAATCCTAATGGTGTCCATAGTGCGAATATGCAATATTGTCGCTGCGTAATGTGTAAT
>NW_017297691.1:0-566 GCF_001594075.2 Trachymyrmex cornetzi | reverse complement strand
CCAGCCACTGCTCCTGTATTTATGTCTAAACTTTCATTCGGAGGCCGTTCACTCCACACACTTTCTTTTATATGGCACGTTCGACATTGAAAGAAAATTTATTTTTTAAACCATAATCACGAGTACTGATGAATACTAAATCCCGAAAATTACAGTCCAACGCAATGTGCTTGTCGAATTTTTCATGTAATTGTTCAAGGACATATACGAAATCTACTATACATTTTCCAGGCATACTACCTGTCAGTATACGAAATGCATCGATATTGTTATCTGTAATTAAATCTTCAGACTCGCTATCATTTTGTAGTATCTTTTGCAATTCATCTGCCTGTAATGTGCATATATCTCTTTCTTCATCACTATTTACTTCAAGATCCATATCAGTTTTTTGTCCATGCATTATTACATCCTCACAAGCTCGTTCATCTTTATCAACCTGCGTTATGTTGTCCTTTATTATATCTGCATTTGTTCTGCTTCTTCTGCTATTTTGTCATTTGTAATTTCCGTTATTGTTTCTTTGTTATAAATATTTCCTATTTCTTTTAATTTGGCTTGTCGTC
>NW_017297690.1:0-480 GCF_001594075.2 Trachymyrmex cornetzi | reverse complement strand
GTACTTTATTAATACTAATAAAATAATGATCGTTTTTAGCTAATTATAGAAGTACAAACTCATGATTCGTGTATTTTTGGCTTGTTTCTATAACAAATCAACTAAAAATGAATTCTACGAATACGAAAATAAAATTCTTACGATTTTTTTTCCAAATTGCGTAGTTTAAATAATAGTGACTATATTATTGATAATATTACGTCATTTTAAATGCTTGTATAATTTCCTAAATCAGTTTCATTTATATTACTTTTTCTCTTAATTTTTTCATAAGACGATTTTAAATTTAAAATTGGAGGGGGGTAGCGTAAACCGCCACACCTGTCTGTACGGCATCCCAACGTGACGTCATTAAGGACCGCTATTGAGGCAGCATTCGTCGGCATAGACAGCGCTACATTGCAGCGTGCGTGCAAACTTCAGACAGAGAATAGAGGCCGTCATTCAAGCTAATGGGGGATATATCGAATAATTATGCTC
>NW_017297689.1:6132-11209 GCF_001594075.2 Trachymyrmex cornetzi | reverse complement strand
TTTCATAGATTCTATCAGAACTCATGTCAGGGCATTAGAAGTACTGAAGCAGCCTATAGCACACTGGGAAACCATTCTCATTTATTTGCTGAGTGACAAGCTGGATTACACAACAAGAAAGGACTAGGAATTAGAAATAGGCAAGAGAGATGCAGACAGCATGCCATCTCTAGAGGCGTTGTTAGAATTTTTAACAACTAGAGCTCACACATTGGAATTAGTAGAGGGATCGAAGAATAAGCAAGAGCATGCGAAGTATACAGCACTCAAAAAAGTCGGCAAAAAAGTAAACGTGGCAGCTACATTACCATCGTGCGTATTTTGCGAAGGTCAACATCATGTATCGAAATGTGAGAAGTTTCAGAAGTTGTCAGTTTCAGAAAAGAGGGAAGAAGTAAGAAAGCGACAGTTATGTTTTAATTGTTTGCGTAAAGGTCATTATATTCAAGCGTGTATAGCCTCTACTTGCAAGGTATGTTCGAAAAAGCATAACACGATTTTGCATATGGATCAAGGAGAGCAGATAGAAAACAAGACCACAACAGGGATGAACAGCAAAGACAAATCCAACACAACAGGTTTATCAAAGGAATTAAGGGCTAATACAGAAGCATCGGGTAAAGAAGCAGCAGTGATAGTGCATACAACGCGACTTACCGAATCTATAGTTTTCATAGCTACAGCTAAAATATACGTCATGGACTATGAAGGAAATTGGAGAGTCTGTCGAGCCATGCTGGATCCAGGCTCACAAAGTAATATCATCACCAAGGACTTAGCAAGAAAATTAAAGTTAAAGGGAAACAGAGTTGAGGTGCCAATTAGCGGTATAAGTCAAACGCAAATTACAGCGAAAGAATCAACTAGCATACGAATCAAGTCGATGCATAATGAGTTTTCGGCAGAATTAGATTGTTTAATAATGCCATCCATAACGGAAAGGTTACCACACATCAAGGTTAATACGCATAACTGGGATATTCCAGAAGAATTGAATTTAGCAGATCCAAGTTTTAATTTACCAGGAACAATAGACATCCTTCTAGAAAGCAGCCACTTTTGGACATTAATGAGTGCTGGACAAAGAGAACTCAACGATTCCTTGCCTAGGCTGCAAGAGACGCAGCTAGGTTGGATAGTAGGAGGTGAACTAATAAATCCGAGAGCATTGAGCAACAAACGAGTTTGTAATATAGCAGCTATAAATCTAAACGAGCAGTTAATAAAATTCTGGAGCATTGAGGAATCCCCGATTCAGCAACGGGAGAATTTATATACGCCACAGGAGCAATTAGCAGAAGATCTGTTCTTGCATACTGTGCGAAGAGATCAGGATGGCAGATACATAGTGCGTATGCCAAGAGACGAGTCCATCAAGCTAGGCAATTCGGAGAGCATAGCAATCAAAAGATTCTTAGCGATAGAAAGAAAGCTAAATCAGCAACCGAAGTTGAAAGCAGACTATCATAAATTTGTAAAGGAGTATGAAGAATTAGGACATATGTCCATAGTCCAACCACCATATTCCATGCCAGAAAAGGAGTACTATTACCTCCCGCATCAACCAGTAATCAAGATAACAAGCTTAACAACAAAACTACGTGTAGTTTTCGATGGATCTTCTAAGTCATCAACCGGCACATCTTTAAATCAGAAATTGTTAAGCGGAGCCAACCTTCAGAGAGATTTATGGGAAATTATGATTAGATTCAGAGCACACCAGTATGTGATGACGGCAGATATTAAAATGATGTTCAGGCAAATTTGGATAGCCGAAGAAGATAGAGATCTTCAGAGGATTGTTTGGAGATATGACGCCACGGATCCGATTCAGGTATACTCATTGAATACCGTGACATATGGAACTACATGTGCACCATTTTTAGCCATGCGTTGTTTAAGACATCTAGCAACGCAGCCGGAGGCAATGACGCGAAAGGCAGCAGCAGCAGCATTACTTCAAGACTTTTATATGGACGACGTGTTAACAGGCAGTCACACATTAAAACAAGCAATCAAATTAAGGAATGAGCTATCAGAACTACTTGGAGCAGCAAGATTTCCTCTCAGGAAGTGGAGAGCGAGTGATACAAGAATATTACAAGGTCTTTCTCAAGAGATCGAAGAAGATTCACTATTGGTTTTAGATGATGCAGTGCCTTCGAAGACGCTAGGTTTGCTATGGGACTCATCTAAAGATCAGTTACAATATTCAGTAAGTCTGACGGACAGCAATCAAAATACGAAACGCAGTATTCTGTCGCAAATTGCGAGGATATACGATCCATTAGGATTAATAGGGCCTGTGTTGATCGTAGCCAAAATAATTATGCAAAATTTATGGAAACTAGATGTAGGTTGGGATGATCCGGTTCCGCCAGCTTTTTACGAAGCATGGTCTAATTACTATGCTTCGCTTGAAACGCTTAACCAATTCCGGATATCCAGAAACTTCAACCCACAAAACAGCAAGCAATCATTCACGCTCCATGGGTTTGGAGACGCCTCGGAAAAGGCGTATGGCGCTAGCATCTACTGCGTCTATGAAACGAAGCAAGGAGAACGCAAATCATACCTCATGTGTTCCAAAGCAAAGGTAGCACCTCTAAAAACGATCTCGCTACCTAAACTAGAACTATGTGCAGCACTTATATTAGCTCGATTGCTAGCAGCAGTAATAAAGGCTATGAAGCATACAATCAAAGATGTCCATCTGTGGAGTGACTCCACTATAGTGCTGTGTTGGCTAGATACACTTCCTCACAAATTAAAGACATATTACGCAAATCGAGTCACAGAAATACATGAACTTATACCAGAAGCCAAGTGGCATCATGTGCCTTCAGCCCAGAACCCTGCCGACATGTTGTCAAGAGGAACTACAGTCGATCAGTTGAGATCAAATAGCTTGTGGTGGCATGGCCCTACATGGCTCGCACACGAAGATCAATGGCCTAAGCCAATCGCAAATGTACCAACTGCTAAAATAGAACTACGGAAAGAAAATGTATTTGTAGCAGCAGAGTCTCGACAGGATGTTCTTCAGAGATATTCTTCCTTCAGCAAACTCAAGAGAATTATAGCATATTGTCTACGATTTAGGGATATTCTGTCAAATCAACGCAATTTTAATGCTTTAAATCCCGAGGAACTTAACAGAGCAGAACTGATTATCAGCCGCATGGTGCAAGCGGAACGGTTCCCGCGAGAAGCATGTTCATTACAGCAAGGAAAAGAAGTACCTGCTAATAGTCAATTAGCTGCACTCAACCCCTTTTTGGATGAAGCAGGAGTCATCAGAGTAAGGGGCAGATTAAAACACGCAGACCTTCCATACAATCAGAGGCATCCGATTGTTCTACCAGCGAGACATCACATCACGGAGATCTTATTAAGACAAGAGCATATTAAATTACACCACTGTGGGCCTCAGCAGCTGTTAGCAGACATCAGGACGCGATATTGGCCTCTTTCGGGAAGACGAGAAGCTAGAAAGATTGTGAGACGATGTATATCGTGCTTTAGATACCGACCAAGCATTCCCAAATTGAAGATGGCAGATTTACCAGCATTTAGAGTTACCACCGATATCAGACCATTTAACGTTTGTGGAATTGACTTCGCGGGTCCATTTAGCCTTCGAGAAAGCAAGAGAAGAGGTAACCTTCCTATCAGCAAAGCCTACGTAGCAGTTTTCGTTTGCTTTAAAACGAAAGCTGTACATCTTGAATTAGTTAGCAGCCTATCAACTGAGGACTTCATGTCCGCCTTTCGACGCTTTTGTGCAAGAAGGGGAACGTGCTCTCATGTGTACTCGGACAATGGCACTAACCTGGTAGGTGCTGCAAACGAGCTTAAGGAAATCTATGAGTTTCTCAAGACGCAGGAGTCTTGCATCGCGACAAGATTGGCAACGCAGAATATAAAGTGGCACTTCATACCTCCCCGATCGCCACATTTCGGAGGACTTTGGGAGACTGCCGTTAAAAGCGTCAAACGCCATTTATGAATCACCATGAAGGGTTTGATCTATACCTTTGAGGAATATTATACCTTATTGGTCGAAATTGAAGGTATTTTAAATAGTAGGCCACTGACAGCTCTATCATCAGATCCCAACGACTTAGAACCCTTCACACCCGCCCATTTCCTTATTGGAGACGCCTTAACAATGCCCGTTGAAAAGGATTTATTGAGTATCAAGGATACGCATTTATCTCGATGGCAACACATTCAAAAGTTACGCCAGCATTACTGGCAACGATGGCAGAAGGAGTATTTACAGCAACTACAAGCCCGAACCAAATGGAAAGAGGGTGACGACGTGGTACGGGTTGGAGACTTGGTTCTTTTGATCGAGGACAACCTAACTCCGCTGCAGTGGAAATTAGGACGGATCGAAGCGTTGCATCCAGGAGAGGACGGTGTCATAAGAGTAATAACTGTACGGACGTCCACGGGAAGTTACAAGCGCGCCGTTAAGAAGATATGTGCCCTTCCCTATAAAAACTAGAGACTCTATCATACAAGTTTGTAGATTCTAATAACTCAGTTATTCAATTAAAATTGTTAGTCTTAAGTTGTATAATTCATTATTTACCATTAGATAACTTTATTTGTAGTCAGTAGCAATATTGTCAAGTATGTGACATACAGTTTAATTGAAAGATGCCCTTTCAAGAGGGGCGGAATGTTAAGGCTTTACGTTCTTTTGCTCAATCGTTTATTATTACCATTATATTACAGCATTTCATTTTACATTTAGTTTAATAAACAGTGCAATACGCCTCTAATAGATGGCGCGCTTAATGGTTGGAGAGAAGGTGCGCGCGGTGTGTTGTTCGGTTCTGTACTTCGTTTCGTTCGTTATTGTAAGCATTAAGAAAGACATTCTGTAAGCATATAATTTTGTGGAATAAAAGCATTTTTTAGCAAAGGGAATTCTCTACAGAAAACTTCCCTAACATAGTTTTGGTCCTTCGAGCCGGATCGGTAGTCAATTAATCGGACTATCGAAGAATTACGACAGATAAGCAGAAACGCGGTAATTGTGTTGCAACGATAGAGGTTAGTTTGG
>NW_017297689.1:5205-5485 GCF_001594075.2 Trachymyrmex cornetzi | reverse complement strand
TCGAAGATTTTTGGAAGGACATACCGCGACATGTCACGACACGTTTTCGCGGGTGACGTCATCGATTGCGTTCGATTGTACCACACACACTTTTACTGTTGTGTTTTGTCAGAGTGTTAGTGCAATAAAAAAAGATATATTTAAAACAGGAATGATTTCCTTTTATGCTTTTTTTTCTGTTGGGATACCACATCCTTAAGGATATGATAAGAATCTATTGTCCCTTCGTTATCTTTCATAACAGTACCTCAATTTCTCATGCGTAGTTTTGTCTCTTATA
>NW_017297689.1:387-2924 GCF_001594075.2 Trachymyrmex cornetzi | reverse complement strand
AAATCTTCTTTCCACGCGGCTCTTATGCCCATCAGTACAACAGGCAATATTTCTACCCATTTTTCTGTCTGATGACTCTTGATGGCCGCTTTTAATTGACGATGAAATCTTTCTATCATCCCATTTGCTGCTGGATGATACGCTGTCGTGCGAAGATGTGCTGACCCTGTTATTTTTGTTAAATTGTTGAATAGCTCTGATTCGAATTGTCGTCCTTGGTCGGTGGTGATCCGTGCTGGCGTACCGAATCTTGCTATCCAATTCGCAAATAATTATTTTGCTACTGTTTCTGCCGTGATGTCTGGTATGGGTATTGCTTCTGGCCATCTTGAAAATCGATCAATGATTGTGAGGCAATATTTGTATCCCAGAGATGTTGGCATAGCTCCCACAATATCCATGTGGATGTGTTGAAATCGTCCTGTTGGTGCTAGGAAATTTCCCGTTGGCGTTACCGTGTGTCTGAACATTTTGGCTTTCTGACACTGTTGACAGGCTTGTGCCCACATCTGACAATCACGCTGTATATCCGGCCATACGTATTTTTGTTTTACTAACTTTGTGGTGGCCTTTATCCCTGGGTGTGATAAACCATGCAGGGCTTGGAAAACCTGCTGCCTAAATGGTTTCGTCACGTAAGGGCGTGCGACTGCTGTCGATGTATCGCAGTATAGTGTCAATTCTGAGCCTGGTATTCCAATTTCCTTTATCTTGAGAGACGATTGAACGTTGCCTTCCAAAATTTGTTTCAGCTCTTCATCTATTCGTTGCGATTCGTTGCGACTTTGCCAGCTCTTCGAAATCCGGTGCCTTCTGTATTGCTTCCACTCGAGATAATGTGTCTGCGACTACATTGTCTTTCCCGGCCAAATATCGGATATCTGTCGTGAATTGTCCGACAAAATCCAAGTGTTGAGCTTGTCTTGGAGAGCTGCGTAGTAAGTCTTGCTGGAAAGCGTATATTAACGGTTTATGATCCGTGTATATTGTGAATTTCCGTCCTTCCAATAAATGCCGGAAATGCTTAACCGCTGTGTAAATCGCCAAGAGCTCTCGATCATAAGGGCTATATTTCGTCTGCGCCCTATTTAGCTTCTTGCTCATGAATGCCAGCGGTTGCCATTCTCCGTTTAATTCTTGTTGCACCACTGCTCCGAGTGCGGTGTCGGAAGTGTCAGTGGTCAATGTAATGGTGGCTTCGGTCTTTGGATGTGCCAAGAGTGTGGCCTTTGCAAGACCGTTCTTGCAATTTCGGAAAGCCCCTTCCAATTGTGGCGTCCATTCTACTGGAGTTTTTCCTTTCACTTTTGGTCCTCGTAGAACGTCATATACATCGTGTAACACCGCTTGGTCTTTTGCTGCTCCAGGTACAAATCTTCTGTAGAAGTTGATTGTACCCAAAAATTGTCTCAATTGTTTTATAGTTTCAGGCTTTTTGAAGTCTTGGATGGCCTGAACTTTTTCGGGCAATGGGCGAGTCCCCTCTGTTGACATCAAATATCCCAAGAATTTTACTTGTGACTCTCCGAAGTGACATTTGGCCGGGTTTATTTGCGTGCCGTATGTGTCGAGTCGAGTAAATACCTCCTCCAGGTGCTTCAAATGTTCTTCCTGTGTGCTGGAGGCGATCAGGATATCGTCGATATACGCATAGCAGTAATCTAAGCCATGCAGTACCTCGTTTATGAACCTTTGAAAGGTTTGTGCCGCGTTTCGAAGGCCGAATGGCATCTATCGAAACTCAAAAAGTCCGAATGGTGTGGTAATTGCCGTTTTGGGGATGTCGTCCGGATGCACCGAGATTTGATTATATGCTCGTATCAAATCCAGCGTGGAGAAAATATTCTTTCCGTTTAGCGAGTGCGTAAAATCCTCGATGTGAGGTATAGGGTACTGATCAGGTACTGTTCTCGCGTTGAGTTTCCTATAATCCCCGCAAGGTCTCCATGTATTTTCCTTTTTGGGAGCCATATGTAACGGTGCAGCCCACGGGCTTTTGGAAGGCTGGATAATCCCCTCTTCTAATAAGAGATTGAATTCTGCTTTTGCTGCCTTTAATTTGTCGGGTGCTAGCCTGCGTGGTCTGCATGCTTCTGGTGGACCACTCGTGGTCTTAATGAAGTGCATGGTTGAGTGCGGCTGCTGCTGTTGATGTCTCCCTGGGGATTGTGTAATTTTGGGGAACCGTGCCAATAATTGATGATAGGGAGTGTTTCCTATCAAGGATTTTATTGACGAAAGTTCTTTTCTATTTGCAGTCCCATTTGCTTTGAGTCCTGTTTTTGCGTCGACTAGTTGACCTTGCTTCATGTCCGGTAGGAGATGAAAATGAGCGAGGAAATCGGATCCTATAATCGGGGTAGTTACGTTACCATAAAGCTACCATAAAGCGCCACGGAAAAGCACGGCGTAACCCGAGATTAGGTTGCAAAGCGATGAACCCGTATGTCGATATGGTCGACCCATTTGCAGCGAAGAGTACGGGTGAACTAGATGATCGTCGTCCTCGAATCATTGTTCGTGGATAGACGCTGACG
>NW_017297689.1:0-261 GCF_001594075.2 Trachymyrmex cornetzi | reverse complement strand
TGTGCACTTCTTGGCTTTTTCTTTAAAACGTCGGTGATAGAAGCACTTGCCTTCCTCTTCTGTTTTTCCCCTGGAGCGACTTCGAGAGCGTTCACGCCCTTTTCTGTGCGTGTGTGCACGCGAGAGTTGGCCTTTTAAGCTGGCCACTTGCTTTGTTAATTCTCGAATCTGCTGCTCCATGTTCACTGGTTGAATACCGGCGACGGTCGTTGCTCTGCAGGAAACTTCGTGTATTTTGTCCGCCTGCTCTGCTACTTCGTC
>NW_017297688.1:294-529 GCF_001594075.2 Trachymyrmex cornetzi | reverse complement strand
TTTATTGTAAAATTTGTTCTAAAGTTCCAAAGGACCCGTGTTCAAATCGGACAGTATAGTGAAGAACTTATAAGCCTGGTTCTAATACTGGTGATCAGCTGATCAGATCTGATCCAAGCAATTAAATCAGTAAATATCATGAGTCATCAGACTCAAATTAGTTGAGTTTTATTAATTTCAATTCTAATAATATAAACAGTCAGTAATTTCTTTTTTCAAAAAAATGTTTATCTTT
>NW_017297688.1:0-273 GCF_001594075.2 Trachymyrmex cornetzi | reverse complement strand
TATCAAATTGCTCGTTTTTACTCAATACTAAGAAAAATACATTAAAATATTTAAAAATTTTATCTAAAAATCCATAAAAATAGGAGTTTTCGATTCCAATCAGGGGATGGTCCGATTTTGAATCATTTGGTTCCAAATCGGACCGGAAAAAGCGTTTTTACATTTTCCATTACAGTTCAACACAGGTGAAAGATACGTTAAAATGGTCTCAAGCAAAAATGAAGGGAATTAAATGATCTTTCCAATGGCACCTTCGATTTTACGATCGGACTT
>NW_017297687.1:0-749 GCF_001594075.2 Trachymyrmex cornetzi | reverse complement strand
AGTATCAGATAATTCACATTTTGCTGCTTTATTCACATACTTAGTAACATAATACGTAAGCAATCTTGTGTCGTCACCAATATATTGTATACCCATATTGCCTTCCCAAACAGTAAGTATAATACGATTATAATCATTTATATTCTGTTCATCATCTGTTCGTGGATTGTTCATCATCTGTTCGTGGAAGGTCATAAAGTCTACTTTTACGTTTCAATTGTTTTCTACCTGCTATCGAACTTACAACATCTCTCAAAATCAACGCGTCGGTAGAAGAACGAGGAAAATCAAAACGACATACACGATAAACTTTACGACCTTTTTTCTTAGAACGAAGACAATAGTCGTTATGTACATGTCGTTGATGCATATTGACTCGTCTATATAATGTTGGTGAAGATATTTTGTTCGGTAATTCACACGTTATATGTTGTAAAATAAATTTAGAAACCTCTTCCGCGGGAGATTTACCAAGAATTGGCGCATTTTTAATCCAAACTAATAGATGAAGATGTTGTACATCTCTACCTTGATATTCTCGTCGCCAGAAGTAATGCATTACTTCTCCAATTGGATGATCTTTGGAACAAATAAAATTAAGCATCGTCTGAAACTTATTATCGAGAAATCTCGATGTTGATACAGGATCTCTAGCAATAAGAACACTAGTAGATGAAGAGGAATCATTAGACCATCCATTTACTTGACGAATATATTCACCTAAGTCATCCCATAACCATTCACTAGGA
>NW_017297686.1:0-678 GCF_001594075.2 Trachymyrmex cornetzi | reverse complement strand
CAATATAGAGACAAGCAAGACTGCGTTCTTATCTTTAAAAATAATTGTAATTTTTTATTTAAAGAAGTTCATTTTTACAAAACCTACACGGAGAGAATTTTCTTTTAAAATTTATCCTGAAAATATGGTAATTGTGGTACAATACAATATTTTGAAGATTTTTACCATGCACTTCAGTAAAATTGATCAATCTTATTTTATATTTTATTGTAGTTTTATTAATGAATGAGAGAGATTTATAATTCTTCGAAATACAATGTTGTCCCACGACTGTCATATTTTTAGGGTAAATTCTAAGAAAAAATTCTCTCCGTGTATCATTAGGCTCTTCCAATCGTAAAATATAATTTTCGAATACTATGTCTGGAAATTACCGACAAATGTTTCGTGCGTGGGTAGAACTATACTGAGTCGAAAAGTCCTGTACCATTTTGCGGTGTCAGCAATAGTTAACGAGATATTAACGTTTAAAGATAGCGGAATACGCGCGTCCGCCCGACCTAATATTGCCGAAGGTACGGCCCACCGAGCGCACGGCGCGCGGGCCGCAAGGAACAGGGACGGCCTAGCAGGCGCGCCACGCCGTTCGAGCTTAGAGGCTCGCGGCGATGAGCGGGGTGCGCTTGCTACACTCCCCGCGCGTCAAACTATCGATGACGGCACTTTGGAAATAATATC
>NW_017297685.1:0-288 GCF_001594075.2 Trachymyrmex cornetzi | reverse complement strand
TTTTCTCTCGGCGGTCTGATCACGTGCCCGACGAGATGAGACTAAAATAAAAGAATTGAATTTTGAAGTATATTTCGACATCACTGAAAAAAAAGTCTAGTTATAGCTATCAAATATTGAGTAAAATAGTTTCAACTAAATGTTGAGGTAATATAACTAAACATAAGTTTACCTTTACAAATATTTAGTAAATATTACTAAACAGTATTACCGTTGGTAATACTGTTACTATATATTTGTAAAAGTAAACTTACGTTTAGTTATATTACCTCAACATTTAGTTGAAAC
>NW_017297684.1:0-696 GCF_001594075.2 Trachymyrmex cornetzi | reverse complement strand
CGAACATGAGGATACTCCGCTGGAGATTAAAATTAGCAGAGTATGAATATGATGTAGTATATAGGGCGGGTAAAACCAATGTAAATGCTGACGCCTTATCCAGAAATCCGGTAGATCTCGAAGAAGAAAATTGCAATATAATCCATCACAATAAAATTTTAAACCCTAACAATCCGAACGATGCAGAAATAATTTCCAAGATGTTAGAAGAAGAAGAAGAAGAAGAAGAAGAGGACGAAAATTTCGAATTATATCTTTCCGATGAAGAAAATATTGCAGATTCAGTACATGACAATGCTTTACCTGATGAAAATATGGATTCAATACCATTCACATACGAAGAACTTTGTGAGCCGCCGAGATTACAAATTACCGAGAGAGCATTGATTCATGACCCCCCTATTTATAATAGTCAAACTCGAAGCCAAACAAGAAACAATAACAATCATCAAGGAAAACTATCGCAACAATCACGAGGAAAGGAAGACGAAATTGAGGAAATGGAAAATAGAAATGATCCACCAGACAAGGAAAATGACACCGAGGATGAAGCAATCAGTGAAGATGAAGACCAAGGATCAAAATATAATGAGAACAATAGAGATCAAAATTTGAAACCTACCATTACAAACGTTCAAACGATCAAGAGTAATATAATTGACAGCCGTGATTTGTTATTTTTGCGTAAGGATAACG
>NW_017297683.1:384-597 GCF_001594075.2 Trachymyrmex cornetzi | reverse complement strand
GAGGAGGAGAAAAATCTTCACGTAGCCCCTCATAAAATTATATTGAAAGTTTTAATTATACTATTATAGTTTTCCACATCACCCTAGAGGTACTAATATAGATGCGTTTTTTTTAAGTGGTTTCCCTAATAGGCCTATTCCACTAAGGCGTCGTCTACAATACACGGAGTAAAAAGTACTCTTACTTCTTACACCGTGTATTGTAGACAAGGC
>NW_017297683.1:0-283 GCF_001594075.2 Trachymyrmex cornetzi | reverse complement strand
GCATTCCACACAAACTTGCATACTCATATAAACATATTTGCATAAAGAAAATCATCCAATCGTAGTTTACAATTGTCTGTATGACAGAAATGTGATTGAATAATTTTCCTTATGCATATGGTTATGCGGCTCTGCAAGTTTGTGTGAAATGGCCCCTAATGGCAACATTAATACTGCGACAGAGCAACCGACGCTTTATTTCGGCGCTCTTACAGCTTGATTACCCCGGATCTACAATAAATGTTTTAAGCCGTAAGTCGTAAGAAATTGACCAATTACAGTC
>NW_017297682.1:1526-3064 GCF_001594075.2 Trachymyrmex cornetzi | reverse complement strand
CGAGCGCAAACATCTTCTTTCCAATTTCCTAATTTCCTCCATGAGAGATGCACTAATGTTAAACCAGATTGGGCAACCGTAGGTAATAATTGGTCTGACAAGTAGCTGGTAACAGATGAGTTTAACGTCAGGATTTAAGTGTCTAGAATAAAAAAGTCTTTTTAGGCTCATAAAGGATTGAGTTGCTTTTCTTAATTGTGTTTTGACATGAGAAATATAGTGCAATCTTTCATCGAGTGTGACACCAAGATATTTGACATGACTCTTATGAGGTATAGTTTGTAGATTTGAGTTAGCACTAGAGATACAGAACGATTTATAATTTTTCCTAATGTTACGATTCGCGTTAGCTAAAGAAGGTCTAAACAAGATCGTTTCACATTTGTCTAAGTTTACAGATAGTTTCCAAGTTTGGTAATAAAATTCAAGTTTGTGAAACAAATCTTGCAGAGAATTTTGAATTACGGAAGGCCAGGGACCCGCCAGGTACACAATGAGATCGTCAGCGAATGCAATAGCTTGCGGAGACTTTGGCTGATTAAGATTAAAAAACTTAAGACAATCTGACGTATAAATGTTAAATAAAAGAGGGGAATTCACAGTGCCCTGTTGTAAGCCGTTGTCTATGTTAAAACTAGAGGTGGCCAAAGAAGCACCGCAGGAAGTAATTAAAGACCTGTTAGAGATCATACTCCAGACAACGCGAATGAAATGTGAAGGAAAATTATAGCTTTAATAAGTTTATATAGTAAACCATCAAGCCAGATAGTATCAAAGGCTTTTTCTAGGTCAATCAAGATAGCACCCAGACACTCGTTAGCATTGAGTGCCCAGTTTATGTCGGAAGTCAATCTATTTAAGGCATGAATAGTAGAAAACTGACGCCGGAATCCGAATTGGCATTCCGGAATAACATTATTGGAGTTACAGAAGGGGATGAGGCGGTCGTTAATTATCATCTCATAAATTTTACTAATATTAGGTAAGAGGCTAATAGGCCGGTAGCTAGAGGGGAAATCTTGTATAAACGTGTGTATATAAACGTATGTATGAACGCATGTACGTATTATAGTATGTATGAACGTATTTATTTATGTATGTATAAATGTATGTATAAACGTATGTATGAACGTATGTATAAATGTATGTATAATCGTATGTATGAACGTATGTATAAACGTATGTATAAACGTATGTATATATGTACGTATGTATGTATGTATATATAAACGTATGTATGTATGAACGTATGTATGAACGTATGTACGTATAAACGTATGTAAGTATGTATGTACATATGTATGTACGTATGTATGTATGTATGTATGTATGTATGTATGTATAAACGTATGTATGTATGAACGTATGTATGAACGTATGTACGTATAAACGTATGTGTAAACGTATGTATGAATGTATGTATAAACGTATGTATAAACGTGTTGCGACACGTTTGAAATTCTTGAAAAGAGGGGGACGGCTTGCCCCTTCTTCGATAGTAGTATAGGAGCAGCCACGGAGCGTCAAAACAAACCCCC
>NW_017297682.1:305-542 GCF_001594075.2 Trachymyrmex cornetzi | reverse complement strand
ATCAATCGATTATTGCGTTTATAATCAGAGGTAAACAGACTAAGAAACTGGCTAAGATTATAACCATTACACATAAAATATAGAAATACACAGCAGTATTGTCCATAAGTTTCAGGAAGTATTCCTTGCAGCGTCGTCGTATTCCAGCGATACGTGGTGGAGTTTCGGCGAAGTCGTAAGAGGAATCTTGAGTCCAAGGGCGGCAACCCGTAGCTATCGAAATATGTTCCTGTACCG
>NW_017297682.1:0-222 GCF_001594075.2 Trachymyrmex cornetzi | reverse complement strand
GGTCGGCAGGATAGACCCCCGCATGTCGGACACTGAGATGATGTAAGGCGTTTAAAACTTCCAGTGAATTCATTTTTCGGCGTAGATGAGCGTAAGAGAAGAAATGTATGCGTAAATTCAGTTTACCTCTTTTGCCAGTACGTGTGTTGTAGAGTTCTTAAAAATACTAGACGTTTGCGAAACGCTAGTGTTAGTTTTATCTCTATCAGTCGTCGAGTCGAA
>NW_017297681.1:11494-12446 GCF_001594075.2 Trachymyrmex cornetzi | reverse complement strand
AAACGGGATTAAATGAGCCCCCACTCGCCCTATGTTGCCATTTAAGATTTACGACCCCCCTCGTGCCCCCCGGTCCCTTTGGAGGTGGGGGGGGGGCGCCACCTCCCGCAGAAAGTAGATTTTTTGAAAAATCGTTTCACGTGTTTCAGCGTTTTTTTTTAATGTTGGAAGTTGTCGAAATATTTGACCGTCCCGGTACATAATTGACACCCTGTATATAGAATTTTATTTACCTATTGTTACAACTATACGCAACTAAGTATGGTTTGCGCACACACACGCACACGCACACACACACACACACACGCGCGCGCGCGCACCCACACACACACGCACAGCCAGGTTTTAGGAGGACAACTGGTGCTTATGTTATTCTTTGTCTGTGTCCTTATAAAATACTATTGAGGAACATATATATACATATATATTTATATCTGAACGATATAAGAGTTACATATTACTGAGATATAATTACGTGACATTCATTTTTTCCTGCAGTGGAATTGTGAATGTTACACATTCTTGTTTTCGGAATAACAGTTTTGATATCCATCTTATTCAGTCAATTATCTTTGCAATTTTAATTTAACGCAGTGCAACTAAGCAGTTTTTGAATAGTTTCTTTTTCAATTATAATATTGCTATGTGAGTGTGTGTGCGTGTGTGTGTGTGTGTGCAAACCATACTTAGTTGCGTATAGTTGTAACAATAGGTAAATAAAATTCTATATATATTTATTAATATACTAATTATTATGTAATTATATACCAATTACATATAGTTATATATCGACTGTATATAATTATATATAACTTAATACAGTTGTATATAGATTATATATAATGACAGATTATATATCTTTCCTTGGCCGTACTTCACTTAGAATGAGGTGCGCTCGATCCAAGAGTCGAGGATCACCATTCTGCAATTTGCGAAAATTGTCAGTTTCAAA
>NW_017297681.1:10408-11427 GCF_001594075.2 Trachymyrmex cornetzi | reverse complement strand
AACTATCATTTACCCCAATTTCAAGACATTCGACTGAGAGCCATTTCCCTATCATTTCCTGCGGGGTCCTTTATACGTATAACTTTTTTGTTGCATTTTTTAGATTTTTAGGTTAAAATCGTCCTATTTTATTCAATGTTCTGTCGTATCCTATATAATTAGTCTATACAGTTTGATTTTTTATTGTAACCTTTAATATTAAGTAAATTATTGTCATTGTTTAAACATTTTATTGTTTCATTACACACATGTTTTTTCCTTCATAATAGGGTACAGATCCTACTACCTCCGAGCTTGTTAAAAAAGTACAAATTCTACAAGAACGTATTTTGAAAATGTCCGCTGACATAATTCATAAAGAGAGGAAGCTAGACGATACTGAAAAATTATCTACGAATCTTCGTGACGTTTTGTTGAAGCAACCAAATTCGCAGAGAGAGACAAGCTTAGATAAGGTTCAAAACATCTTACGCAAAAGGGGAGAGAAGAACAAGGTAAGTAGTGAAACTTACAAAAAAGATTTGATTAGCTGAAAATTCTAAAAAATCTGAAACTTTGTAGAAATTAAGGGGGGAAACTCAAGCAAGTAGCTAAAAATTAATCAATTTTCGGGAATTTATTGTAAAGAATGTATTGAATAAATCTTTTTGAAACTGTCAGTACTTTATTACTTAATTGTAGATTAAAAAAAAATTTTATTTTCATAATATATTATACGAGGGTCGTCTGAAAAGTTTTGAGCTTAACATAGAAACAAGTAATTTTTCGGTCAAATTCAATTTTATTTTTCCACATACTCACCTTTTAAGTCGATACATTTTTTCCAGCGATGCTCCCACCCCTTTAATGCATTCAAATAATACTGAGCGTCTTGCTTTGCAAAATAGGCGTCTACGAATGCGATGACCTCCTCGTTCGATGAAAATTTCTGCCCTTCGAGCAAAACTTTGAGCCTAGGAAACAAAAAAAAGTCACTGGGGGCCAGATCTGGTGAATACGGTGGATGGTCAATTAATTCG
>NW_017297681.1:9750-10292 GCF_001594075.2 Trachymyrmex cornetzi | reverse complement strand
CAATGATGCGTAGGACGTCCCTGTTATTGTTTTACCTTCTTCAAGATAGTCGATCAACACAATTCCATGACTGTCCCAAAAAACAGTCGCTTTTCCCGCCGATAAAATCGTCTTCGCTTTCTTCGGAGCAGGTTCACCCTTCGCAGTTCACTGTTTTGATTGTTCTTTCGTTTCAGGAGTGAAGTGGTTGACCCAAGTTTCATCAACCGTTATTAATCGATGCAAAAAATCAGTACTCGTTTCGCTTAAACCACTCCAACAGGGCCTTAGAAATGTTCATTCGAATGCGTTTTTGATCCAGAGTGAGCAAGCGCGGCACCCAACGCGCGGTTAACTTACGCATGCTTAATTCTTCAGTCAATATATGACAAACATGTTCTTTTGATATGCCAACAGCCTCTGCTATCTCCCTAATCTTAATTCGACGGTTATCCATTACCATTTGATGAATTTCTTCGATATTATCGGTGGTAGTCGCAGTTGTTGGCCGTCTCGAACGCTCATCATCAACTCAGCTGGTACGACCACGTTTAAATTCAGCT
>NW_017297681.1:7018-8156 GCF_001594075.2 Trachymyrmex cornetzi | reverse complement strand
TGTCTTTTTATATGGATCATCTCAGACACAAGTCTCTTGCTATATGAAGGTTCATTGTCTAAGATTCTGACTGAATCCCATTGAAAATTGTGATCAAAAGTAACTCTATGATCCGTGATGACAGAGGGTGAGCCAGTATTTTTCCGGATATCAGACTGATGTTCTTTTAATCTAGTGCTCAGCTTTCTTTTGGTCTGGCCAACATAACTAGCATCACAATTCTCACAGGAAATTTTATATACCACGTTCTGATTAGACAAAAAATTCAACCTATCCTTACCCCTCCTGATAAGTCCCCTCAGTGTGTTAGGAATAGTGAAGGCTAATTTACAATGAAACACACTGGAAATAGGAAGGAAACTTTCTGAGATCGACTTGACATAAGGGATCGTAAAATATTTTTCTCTAATTAATGGATTACGTGTTATTTTAATGTTAAGTGTATGAAATTTTATTCTATTAATAACTGTGGTGAAAATGAAAGATAACGGATAACAATTTTCAAGAAAAGTATTAATGGCATTGATAAGATTCTTTTGTTGAAAGGATGGATGCGACAATTTTAATATCTTATCTATGGAACTAATTAGAGTACCTTTTTTATGACAAATCGGGTGGTTGGAATGGAAGTTCAGGAATCTGCCGAAATATGTGCTCTTATGAAAAATATCAAAGATAATATGATTATTTTCAATGATAATCGTAGTATCTAAAAAATTAATTTTACCTCCAATACCGGTTTCCAGAGTAAACTGCAATCTATCATGCAAAGAGCTGAACACATTCAATGTAATCATTATATAATCAGACGGAAGCGCAAGTATAATATCGTCGACATCTAAAATAAGATACGTAGAAGAAGACGTATCTTTATATATGTTGTGCGATTGAGAGAGATTTTTATGTATATTTTCTAAAGTAGGTTTTCATATATTTTCGTGTTTTACGTGTTTGAACATTCATAATGGTCTGATCTTGACCGAAACGTATGTATACTTAGTTTGTTTTGGTTTATTTAATTTGTCTTTTTGCGCACAATATTAAAGTTATATATATGTAAGTTTGTTTATTTATTTAACATACCAGCAAAATTCATAACGATCAAAATTTCAGGCTCGTAGCCCTATTATACTCTCTG
>NW_017297681.1:804-5401 GCF_001594075.2 Trachymyrmex cornetzi | reverse complement strand
GGCTTCATTTAAGCCATCTTCAGCATATAATCTCTCATGGTATTACAATGTCTTAGCAGACGTATATAACTTCCTTCGTCATAATGAAGTAGTAGTATAACAAAAAGTAATCGAGTGCAGTGAGAAGTCTACAGATTACCAAGTCTGAAGCTTATATCCATCATTAAGTGATTCACCTAAGTGAAATATAAATGAATTAAAAACAACACAAATCATAACCATTCATCCTATAAAATACCAAATTGTTTTATTCTGGAGACTTACCCACTACACTCAAAAACTGTACACAAAACTATAATTTATATAACGTTCAATAAAACCTATATTTTAAGCATCGTAAGCAATTAAAGTGATATGTGCGACGTGTCTTAAGTAACGTTTTTTCCAATTCTGTTTCAATTTCGAATAATCATGAAAGACTAAATAATAAGCAAGGAAACAACAATAATGTACTGGTAGTCAAAGTCATTAAATAAAGAAAATAAATAGATAGAGTATGGAGTGTGAATAAATGTTAAAGTCTAATTGAATTTATTTAAAATGCTAGTATAAGCATGGTGCAAAAATTCTGTGTCTGATTTCAAATTAATTCCATTATCTTGCATTTTAATGTTGAGCATCTCAGAGACACATCTCTTTCCAAAAAATCTCTCATTATCTAGAATTTTTATATTTTCCCAATCAAAATCATGGTCAAATTCAATTTTATGTTCCGAAACAACTGAAAAATTCCCACTTTTTTTATTAATGTCTTTTTTGTGTTCATTGATTCTAGTCTTTAACTTGCGACCAGTCTGTCCAACATAAGAAGCGTTACAGTCCTTGCAATTGATTTTGTAAACTACATTTTTCTTTGAGTCATGAGGCAAAACATCTTTTTGTGCTTTAATAATTCCATCAAGTTTATTCAAACTAAAAAAGGACAATCTCACATTAGAATCTTTTTTTACAATGCTCTTGAATTTGTCATAAATATATGGTAAAAAAGGAATGGTGAACCACGAAGTTATTTTTTCATCATTATTAGAATTATCAGTCTGTTTGAGAGTCTTATGTTTAAAAAGAGATCCCAATCGTGAGTTGATCGTGTCAAAAATAAATTTTAAAGGGTAATCATTCTCTAAAAATATCTTGATAATGAAAATGAAATTGTTGTAATGATACTTTGGGTGTGATAATAAAAAGGCTCTGTCAACCATGCTCATAAGAACACCTCTTTTTTGAGAAAGTGGGTGAAGAGATAAAAAACTAAGATATCTTCCAGAAAAAGTTGTCTTGTGATAAAGATTGAATTCTAATTTCCCATTCATATTAATTATTGTCACGTCTAAAAAATTCAATCTATCTCCACCATTTTCTAAGGTAAACTGTAACCTTGAATGGAAAGAATTAAATAACTTGAGAAATTCATCTATTAAATGGTTGGGAATAGCAGTGGCGATATCATCAACGTATCTAAAATAAAAAGGTATCTCAGTGTTAAATCTCCCCAAAACATCATTCTCCAAATCCTCCATAACCAAGTCCGCAATGATGGGAGACAACGGAGAACCCATGGGCGTTCCAAATTTTTGAATGTAAAATTTTTTGTCAAATGTGAAATAAGTGGATTCCAAAACTAGTGTTAGAGCTTTTAAAAATTCTTCTTTGGAAATACTACATTTCTTTGCAATGAAACACCATCTGTTTTCCACACTTTTTATTGCTAGGTTAATTGGAATGTTTGTGAATAACGATGTTGCGTCTAATGAAACCAACGAAAAATTACAATTCAAATTCAAGCCATTAAGTTTATCCACTAGTTTAAAGCTGTTGTCAATATGGCTTTTTGGTTTGGGGACATTACTCGAAATGATATTGTGTAAATGGGAAGCCAATTCATAAAGAGGGCTATCAATCGACGAAACGATGATTCTCAAAGGGTAACCCTCCTTGTGTATTTTTGGAAGTCCATAAATCCTCGGCAAAATCCCATCACTGCAGTACAATCTCTTATACATTTTCGTATCCAATGTAATTGGATAATGCAGTACAATCTCTTATACATTTTCATATCCAATGTAATTGGATAATTTATTGAATATATATTTACTTAATTGCGCACGAATTACTGCGATTTAGCTCTTAATTGCCCTTTATTCACTTTATTTTCTTATATGTTTTATTATTTAATTTTAATATACATATACCTAGATAGTGAAATCTATAAAAGCAGATTTTGTGTAATGTCTATTGCAGATTCGATCATCAAGCTCTAATGATACAATAATAGTACATTATGAACATAGAATTTGTTGACAAATCCTGCCCGATCTGTTGCCAATTTGTCAGCAGTTTGATTGAGCAGGATTTGCTATCAGATTCTATGTATTATTTATCATCAGAGTCTGCGGATAGTATCTGCAACAGATATTGCACCTATTGTATTTCTTCATACAAGCTGTTGACAGAGTCTGCAGCGAATACTGCAAAAAGTCTGCTTTTGTAAATTTGCACTTTGGGTATGGGCTTTTGCATGTTTTTTTTATTTATATAGGATGTCCTAGAAAGAGTGTAAGTCCTTTCACTGGAAGATTCTGTGAAACATTCTAAGATGGAAATTCTTATGCGAAAGTGTTGAGGATAATTACTTAATTATTTATAATTTAAAAAGCATTATATCTTCGACATTTTCACATAAGAGTTTCCATCTTAGAATGTTTCACAGAATCTGCCAGTGAAAGGATCTATGCTTTTTCTGGAACACCTTGTTTATATTTACTTTAGATTAAAATAATTTTTTTTAATAATATTGTATTTGTTTTGCTATTTTGTTTTTTAGAGATTACATCCTGAGATAATTAAAAAAATCAATTTGAAAAGACAGAAAATGAAAAACAAGTTTAAAACAGATATTAAACAAAGAAATATTGAACCAATAAAACAAAACAAACGATCTATTACAGTGAAACAGGTAAATATCTTTAACATATTTAAAAAGAAAACTTTTAAATGTCAATTTTTTTATTTTAAATAGGTATACGTTTTAACTCTATTTCTGTGTGTTAGAATTGCGTTTCAAATAAATTCGATACACAGTTTGAGAGATATGTAATATTCACACAGAAATATTTTAGCATTATAGATCCAACTTAACCGTTTAGGTTTAGGACCTTTATCTTAAATTCATTATGTAGCTACATTACGGTCTTATAAGACACATTGTATTGTTTATATTATTTTTATCCTTATAGGCCCATAATTTAATTTTAACATATATAATTGAAGAAATGCGTCCTTTAAGTACTGAGAGAAATTATCGTCAAAAAATTTAATTTACGGACTTATACCTATGAGCCGGATAAGTTTTTACCTGGAAGGCATGCTTTATCGAGCGAGATTAATGACTTCTATCACACAGAACAGTGTAAACTAAAAGAGTTGGAAAAGCAAACGTATATTTGCTTAACCACTGATATTTGGTCATGTCGTAACAAAAGTTACTTCGGTATGATAGTTCATTTTAGCTTAAATACACTTGAGAGACGATTTTACTAGGTATATAATTATGAAACCGGAATTTTTTAATAGAAAATACACGTTTATTGCATGAAAATGATAAAAAATATTTTATTCGAAGTATTGCCCATCGCTAGCTATACATTTTTCCCATGTGTCTGATAATTTGTGGATGCCACACCAAAACAATTGTTGCTCTTTTGAGCCAAACCAGTCATCTAGACATTTTCGTACATCTTCGTAAGAAGTGAAGCGCTGCTGAGCAAGTGCGTGTCCCATCGATGCAAATAAGTAGTAAATCGGACGGAGCCAAGCCTCGTGAGTAAGCCGCATGCGAAAGTATTTCCCAACCAAACGCTTGAATCGTTTCCTTGATCAGTTTTGCTGTGTGTGATGGTGCATTATCATGAAGGAAAATCACTTTGTGTTACCTTTTTTGATATTCCGGTCGTTTTTCACGCAAAGCTCGATTCAAATTGATCATTTGTTGTTGGTTCAGTATTAACGGCGTTCAGTATTAACGGTTTCGCCAGGTTTTAGCAGCTCATAATAGATCACACCTTTCTGATCCCACCAAATACAGAGCATTGTCTTCCGTCCATAGCGATTTGGCTTTGCAGTCGATGTCGATGGTTCGCCTGGAGTTACCCATGATCTTTTACGGTTAGGATTCTCAAAATATATTCACTTTCCATCGCCAGTCACTTTTCATCACAATTCGATGGACAAATGACTTTCTTTGTACCTGGCGAGCAGCATTTCGCAAGTGGTTTTTCGGTTTTCCTGCTGTCTTTCATTCACTTCATGTGGAACCCATTTTCCCATCTACTGGATCTTTCCCATGGATTTCAAACGTATGGAGACGGCTTCTCGTGTCATATTCAATTGATCCGCGAGTTGTTGTTGAGTTTGAGCGTCATCCTCATCTAACAATGCTTGCAATTCGTTGTCTTCAAACTTTTTCATTGGTTTTCCACGTTTTTCATTTCTCACGTCAAAATCGCCACTATTGAATTTTTTAAACCACTCAAAGCATTGTGATTTACCAAGAGCATGCTTACCGTAAGCTTCGACAAGCACTCGATGCGATTCTGCAGCA
>NW_017297681.1:0-719 GCF_001594075.2 Trachymyrmex cornetzi | reverse complement strand
ATGTTCAACGCTATTACAAACTATACTGTTGTATGAAACTTATATTGTTGTGAGTTGAAAATCTTTGTCAGATGTCAGAACAAGGAAATGGCGTCAATGACTCGGTCTGACGGCAACTACATTGACAGCTATGGCCATCTATTGGTAAATTCCGGTTTCATATTTACATACCTGGTATCAATTTTATTATGTTATTTAGTTTAATTGAATTAAGTCTAATTGATAGAATTTACTATAGAGAAGATTATATGTATACATATGTTGTGTGTGAGTGTGTGTGTGTGTATAACAAAGTAGAAAGTGTTTATGGAGATATACGCGTTAGGAAGAGAGAGAGGGAGGTGTTACTGGTTTTATGAGATTTTCCAGAGATTGGAGGATCTCGTTAAAGGAATTGTTGTACTCAGGAGGGAGCGGGGAGTTGGAAAGAGTAGGAATTTCGGGAGAAAGTTGTAGAGTGGGTAAGTAAGATGGGGGAGGGAATACTGGTTCTAAGGATAGGATTTCGAAAGGGGCGCTATGTGTAGGGTTGTCATTAGTCAAATCTATAAGGGGAATTTCTAAGGCCCTATTTGGTGGGTTTAGTGGCCTAGAAGACCCTTGTAGTTGAAAACCAGAGTGTTTTAAATTGGAGATCCCTGGATATCCTTTCGTGGCTATGGGTATCCCCTGTCTTCTGAAAGCCTCGATCTTGGCCTTTTTCCGACGGCCCGAAAGAT
>NW_017297680.1:2468397-2572957 GCF_001594075.2 Trachymyrmex cornetzi | reverse complement strand
TTGTATATGAAATAATTATCTGCACATTTATAATTCTACGATGTCTCTGTAATTATCGTAGTTATTAAATTAGAATCAATATGTTGCACTAAAAATAAAACATCGTGCATAATGTTGTTTACTTTTTTCAAACCGTTTTTATCAAACCTTAGCTCGGATCCTCATACGGGCAACGGCGCTTTGACACCGAACGCAGATTGGTGAAAACCCGGTTGTGGGGATAAAATTTACCCCCATCACCCTTTTTTTACCAATCAGCGTTCGGTATCAGAGCGCTGTTGCCCGTATGAGGATCCGGGCTTACTTTTCACATTGGTCGTAAGCCGATAACACTACTTTAAGTCGTTATTGAATAACATTTTTTTCAAGTAAAAATCACCTTTAACGGTTTGTATTAAAACGGGATATTAAAACATGAAGATGACAAAACAAGGACAAGAACGCTAGAGGAACGTAGAGGATTTATCCAGACAGAAAATTCATCATTCGACGGGATCGACGCGCACGTCACTATATGGCGAATGCAATTTGAGGTAAAGTGTGACGCGTACGTAAAGCGTGACGTGCCCCGGATGCTCGTAAAAACATTCTCCGCCGCGTGGCTACCGAGTCGTAACCTGCTCCGCTTCCTAGGTATTGTTATCGAGTCCGAGAGATTCTGAGCTCTGCATCCCATTATACTACGGACGGATGCAGCTTATCCGCGCGACTCTTTGGAGCACAAACGAATTTTTGGATGTGATCGTTCCAAACTAGCCAAAATACCTCGATTCTGTAACGTCATATTGTCGTTAGTTACAGTATCATAAGCCTGTTTTCTGTAGTTGAACTAGTGTTCTTACTTTTAGAACTTAAAGTGAGATAGATATACATTTAATATTTGTCGAAAACGAGAAAAAGAGTTCTAGAGCAGTCTAGTGCAGGAACAGAAAACAGACCACATATTGTTGCGACTGTCGCGAGTGTTAACCTGATATTTCAAGTATAGTGCGATAAACTTTTTAAGCGCGTTGATTGACTATAGGATAGAAAGATCCGAGGACCTTTCTATCTTACAATCAATCAATATGCTTGAAAAGCTTTATCGTACGACACATGAAATATTAGCTAGCCTTATCCAGCGATCACATAAAAGCCAATAAAAAATCAAAATGACTTTATTTTAATTCTTAATATTAATAAACAGTTCAATTTTATAATAAAAAGTCATCATTTTGACTTTTATGACATCAAAATACTAATTTTAACTTTCTTTTGACTTGGTGTGTTCTTTGAGCATACATGGTCAAAAATGATCAAAAATGCTGCTTAACAATAATATAACGATACTGAAATTATTGTTAAAATTACAGAATTGGGATACAGGAGCAGGTTTCTTTTAAGATAATTTCATCGACTACGCCTGCTTTTCGATCTGCATCAATCTTTCCACAAAAATCTCACTTAGCATAAACTTTCCATTTATATCCTTTTCGAATATGACCGCGAATCTTTCCAAGATCTTTCTTGCATCCCAAGTCTGGCTATCTCGAGATTCGTCTCTTATCTGTTGTGTATACGTTTCTTTACTTATCTGTTTGCAGATGTAATCTGACTTTTTTGATTTAGAGCGTTCCATGCTCTTGAGCATACCCGTAAAAATCTTATCTTTACTTTTTATCGTAAAATTTTTCTAATGTGCACAATTAATGCAATAAATTATACCGCGATCGTACGACGTAACATCGCGGCGTGTATCGCGATAGTATTTGGCGAAGGAATGCTCTTGGGATTCGAGTCCGACGATGCATTAAGAAGAGTGTGTGTACAGAGGTCTATACCCGTAATTTAGGGAATCAGATAGCGATAAAAAATGTTCGAGGACCGGTTCGGCATAACGTTACCTTGATGGCTCAGTTTGGCCGACGACAACGCGGATTTTACGACGGGAATTCTTTAATGAATGTTTTATAGCGAAATAAAAAGTAAATGTCTCGCGAATTAAACGGCGTGTTTTATTATTAACAATACATATCTGAATTGGGACTTGATACCAAGAAGCATCTAAGTATATTCGATACGCTAATGCACATCCATAATTTACAAGCTGTGGCTAATTCGTTAATAAGATTCTTTATAACCAACACAACAGTGTTTTTGCAAATTTCTCTTGTCTTTCGTGGATTATTTTGTTTATAATTTATAATATTATTCGGCGTATAATGTAGCAGTCACTTTTAAACTTTATTATAATACCGAGTGTGAAACACATTCCCTTCAAAGTATACTAATTATTTTTGTTCCATGATAAATTCTGTGTGAAATGGAGGAAGACATTCAGTACCATATGTTACCAAGGCAAAGTATAAATTATTCCATTTTCTTGCATCAAGAATTAACTTGATAGTACTTCACGTGTTTCATATGAGACAAAATATGCAGAACAAGTCCACGATTCCCATGGATTTGCGACACAAGCCACTTCCATTGATCGTCAAGCATCAAGTTAATCTCTCGAGATGACTTTTGAATGGTACCTCGCGGGTAACTCGCGGGTAACCGGCTGGAGGGAGACAGCGAGCAAGAGAGCGAGAGAGCGAGAGAGAGAGAGAGAGACCCGGGTCCACTAGGCGCGTTCTATCAAGGCCGCGGGCGAGGTAGTCCTTTTATTTTCTGGCCATTTGACGAGAGCGACATGCCGAGCATTCCTCGCTGGAATAGCCGTGTAACTATGCCCTCGGCATCGGCATTGCGGCCCGCCTGTGTGTGTTCGAGCGTGTACTCTATCGGGCCGATGCGCGCCGCGGCCGCGGCGAACGTACGCCACTTATTCGCGTGCATTCGGAGTGGCGTGCGCAATGGTGTGCAAGTGCGTGCGTACGGCTAGATACGCGTGTACATACTTATATACACACGCACGCACGCACGCACGCACGCGCGCTCATATAAATAAGACACGCGACACACGCGCGCGGCGCGTATGCGTAAAGGACGGAGCTCCAAGGTCGATTACTGGCCAACCCTTCCTCTCCGCCATTACTCCGTGAGCTCGGCTTCGGGACGGAAGGAGAAAGAGAAAGGGACGGGGAGAGACAATGAGCCGGAGAAATCTGGCGTACGATTTTCAGGCGATTTCTTAGTAATAATTGGCTCCACTTCAGCACTGATTTGCAGTTTCGGTGACACCATTTGTCACCGATTGTTATGTTTCTTCATCCGTGAAGAAAGATTTTTCTTGCCGCTACTCTCTGGTTGAGTTTCTATCTCCTGTCAAATATAGCTCTTGGATTATTATTATCTATAGTGACCGTTGTTTGAAAAAATCTGTACTATTTTGTAACTACGCTGTAGTTTATGTTAGATATAGAAATTCTGACGTCGAGTGGCGAACGGCCGGACGTTCTCCAGAAGGATAATATCCTCTTGGTTTCATGTTGGGTCGCGTGTCACCGACCCGGGTTGCGGTCGACTCGATCTCGATTCGCGACGACGCAAAATCTGTACGCTAAAACGCGAAACCTGATACTGCGCCGGTTATGTTATAGCGGTCCGACACCCACGAAGGTACGTCATCCCCGGAGTATTGGAATAGCTTTCGCCGTGGGTCAGGACCGGAAGCGAGATACGTGCGCGGACAATTGCCCGGCGGGCTGCAATTAATCGCGGCCGCTCGTGGAAGCCGGTCTATCCGCCACAACGGAGCAATCCGATGTAGCAGTTTTGCTCCGGCGACCCCCTTCAGCCGCGCGCGCTTGACTTTCCGGTTTAACCGCTCCTTCTTCTAATCGCTCCTCTTCCTGTCGGTCGATCCCTTCGTCCTTGGTCTTTCATACGCACCTGAAGACATAGCCATTAGCGAACCACGTCTTGAGCCATTTTATCCTGTGTTGAAACCGTTTCGCGAGATCTGGGGAAAGACACCTTTTCGCAATCTACGAAAACAGTTTCTGGAGCTTCATTGTTATAACTCCTTGAAGAGTGTAACGGATTTATGAATACTTTCAATCGAGGAGTACAGACTATTTAGAAGACATTAACCTTTGTGGTGCCACTCTCTATACCGTTTTGTCATCATATCTATCATATGAGTATCATGTGAAAACATTGTATAAAAATGGACATATAATAATCTTTTTCATCTAAATGCCAAACATTAAGGAATATAACAATAACAAGCAAATGAACGTATCTTTATTAAAAAAGTTCTAGCATGACGATGTAAAAGAAACCTTGCGTATATGTCACTTTAGAGCCGGAATTCATAAATCAATTCTTATATTCAAAACTGTCTTAAATGCAATTTTAAGATGTTACAAGTTAATTACGGATTAGCATCTTAAAACATTACTTAAGACAGTCTTATGCGGGGTCTACAATAGTAATCGTAGCGGTCGTAGGATCTTAAGTCGTAGAAAACTGATCAATCATAGTCGATTATTCTTCTTATATTCGACTGTGATTGGTTTATTTTCTATGATTTAAGACTCTGCGACCTCTACGACTTCTATTGTAGACCTCGCATTAAAGTAAGAACTCTGAATACCGGCCTATGCGTGACACCCAAAGAGTTTCAATGAGTTTCATTGAAACCCTTCGGGGTGTCATTCAATGAGTTTCAATTCAATTTCAATGAGTTTCATTTTAATAGATGCGAGTGGATATTTATATATTTTTTAATACTATCAGCGAAAGTTTGTCTTTAAAATGTGATGGTCAATTGCTATTTTCTTTTCTTGAGAGATTTTATAAAAAAATAAATACTCTTCATTTTCGTAACTTTCTTTTATCAATATAAATAAGTATTTCTGACTTTTCGAATCACGTACCCTTGACTCGATCGCAAACGATATGAAGTGGCTCATATCCGCGACGACGGTCCACATTCGTGTCCAGAAGTTGCTATACACATTGCGGTCACGTGTTGTCGACGAGTCAGAATATCTAATGAGACTTTTCCGATATGTCGGCGATGTCGCGATGTCGTCGACACTGAATTTTAGTGGAGCAAACGTCCGTCATAAACAAATAGTCGGGTAACGCGCTGATAGCGATTGAGGTCGCACGCAAACAGGGACGGGATCATGAAAGCTCACTTGTTACCGGGTTAAACCCCACCTTTTACATTTCCTTCGCCAGAGGTCTATTCCGAGACACAACGCAGCTTAGAGCATCTTTTTCTAATATCTGATTAAGTTAATCGATGATTAAATCAGCCATCATGATTGCCAATGTGAGAATAAATACAGTTGTCTCAAAAGAGAAACAGAGAGAAGAGGCTCTTATACATTGAACTGCTATTGGCATTTCTACTAATTAACTTAGCTAGAGGTTGATGAAAGAGGTCCTTAATCTTCGAGATACGCCATTAAAGGTGAAGAAATCAGGCGACGCCGCGGGGTGTAACAAATTCGGTCACTTGTATTACACAAGATTAATGCATATTAAAAGCTAGTTGCTACACATGAAATTGAATGTAAAATTAAATGTAAAAAAGCATATAAATATTTTAAACAATTAAATATCTAACAGTAATATTGTGATATTATTCAGCAGAATATACATGTATTATTTCATTATCAAAGTTGGTTATAAATTATGTCACTATGTATAGTTACTTTTTATAAAGCAGTCTGTTTAATGTGTACTAATCCAGTGTAGTGTAAATAATCGAATTCTGATCATTAATTCTGATCTTCTGGGCACAATTGCTTCTGATTGTTGCAAGACACGATTGATTATTGAAGTAAAATGATCGATGAATTTGGTGGATCTCGTTAGGACCGGTGATGCTGTAACTTTCTCGATTACGTAATTCGTACGAGCGACCATATATTACACGAAATTCCTGCGTAGTGGCGCACATGCGTTAAGACACAACATCCGTCAGCGATGGCCTTCCCGACCGGCCGGTTCGAGGTTGAAGTGTCCGTCGCGTCGGATCACTATCAGAGCATAAGAGGAATGTCGTGTGCACGCGCGTATGCAAACCCGATGTGTGAGACACACGACGGGGTGATACACGTATCGGGATACGCGATACCGTGAGTCTGCGGTGCTTTCTACCGTGACGCACCTTAGGTCGAGATCGAATCGAACGATACAGAACTAGTCCGGGTTGGTGCTGAGTTAAATGGCATTTTTTTTTCATCGAGAATTCATTCCAACTTACAAGCTATTTTGTATCCCAGAGCGTTTTGAACGAGCATAACGTTCCACTAGACCTTCATCATAAATTTCCAGGGTTCCTATCGCGGGGTAAACCCTTGAGGAATTTTCAAGAATAAATTAGATGTAAAGATGTTGGAAAGACGCCTGATAAATTCTTCAGATTTTTTTGTATTTTACTCAATATAATTTATGACAGAATTTGAGAGCTTCATAAACTAATTCGATATGTTGTATAATAGAAGAAACACAAAAATGACAAGATTATATTGAAAGAATTCCAGTATATATTATTTGTAGGAATAAAAAGTATATGTGCTAGAGAGATATAAACATAATTAGTATATATTAGTAATTATATACTTGATCTGCTAATTAAAATTAATTTTTTAAAATTATTTATGATCAAAAAACAAAAATATGATTTACTTGACATCGATACTTTTGATGTCAGAAAAAGATATAGATCACATATTCGTAATAGAATATAAAGATAAAATTATTTTTTATAGCGATAAATAGCAATAAATAAAGCTTACACAATCTTTATTCTATTGCTCTGACGACAGAATTATAATAAGGAAAGTGCACGACGTATCATAATTCACTTATGAAATCGTGTTTATTATGTAATTATTATCATTCAATGATACTCAGTGTAAAAAAACTCAGTGTAAAAAAAGCTCGCATGCCTTGTTATTTCTGTCCGGATGTAGAAAATGATCTGAATGTGCATTTTATGCCGTATGAAAAAACGTATACGCAACTTGCCTGTTCGCTCGCCACGGTTGCTTACGCACATTTAAGAAAAAAAAGCAAGAAGAAAAGATAATATCGTCCAAGTAGCGCGTGGAGTGAAAGTTTCGAACGTAACAAGCTCGCTCGCTACCGATACCTGCTACGTATTCCAGATAATTAATGTCGTTTTGCATTTATAACAATTTGTCCTAGAGAAGGGAGACGCTCACTTTTATTTAACGTGATTTATTCACGCTGAAGAAAACTGTGCAATATGTGAATACGCAATTAATACGTAAGGATATTAAAAGACAAATGAAAATTTGTTAAACTTATATATCAAATGATATAAACGAATTTTTAATCGTTTTTTAAATCGTTTTTGTACTGAAGATGGCCAAAAAGTTAACCAAAACATGTATACGAACTACTTAAATTTTAAATATCAAACAAATAAATAGATTTTAAAGGAAATATATATTTATTGCGCACCACCTACACTGAGAAAAAAAAGTTGCTGTTTGAAAAAAAATGTTAGTTGATTCAACTAAATGTAGCGGTCACGGAGTGTCAAGCAAATATTTGTTAATTCAACTAAATATTTGTTAATTCAAACAAATAACATGTTTTAAATTACATGATTTTGTTAATCTAAATATATAAATATTTGAACTAAACAATCATTACAAACTAAACGCATTTAGTCAAGTTAACAATTTTTTTTCTCAGTGTGCAGCGCCAATTCTCGAAAATCTTTGTATTAATATCATATTTAATTAATTTGATTTCGGGAATTTACTGTATTGTTTTATTTGTATAAACAATTAATATGATTTTGTTCGCATAATCAATTGGCCTTTGCTTCATTCGTGTCTTCGATGTTTGCTTTCAGGTAATATTTGCTGCTACAACGCAAAATCTAGAGGAAACTGTCGGCGATCTCACTCCAAGGTTGAAATTTTTAAGCTGAGATGAGATTGTTCCATGCCCCTCTTCGCATTAAGGCACTTTTTGCGTTCCGTGGCTGGAAAGTGATCGGTCATCCGTGATGAAACGCTATCAAATTACATCTTTTTTCAGTGGATACCGCGTTGTACTTTCGCTTCGAAAGCTCTTCCTCGATTTATGAAGCGTGCGATACCGAATTTGCGATGCGCGCACACCAGTACCACGTTCTTTACGCGGCGTTTAAAGTTTAAACCCGGCGTAAAAAGGCGATCGGTCTATGTACCTCGTTAATATCCCGATTGCAAAATCGTACTATATATGGCTCCATAAACTTACAGGGCGCGAGGAAAGAAAGGAATTTATCTGGCAAATCTCTTTGAAAGGCACTGCATTAAAGTCACGTGAACGGTCGAGCTGCAGATCGAATCAGTTAATATATCTTTATGAGGAAAGATATGCGTCTCTCCCTTTGATTTTGACAAACTCTGGACGTGTTGCGAAACAGCTGAAAGCATGAATTGTTTGTTGAAAATAAGAATGATCTAAGAGTTATGGCACATAGAAAAACGTAAGGCAGTAAGACGCAAGCAAATTGGTCAATCCATAGTAGAGAACGTAAGGTAATAACGTAAGCAGTAGCGAATTTTAAGTGTTGATTTGCTTATTGCTTACTTATTTTATGTGCCATAGCCTTAAGATTATTTCTGTAGTACATACACTGGATTATTCATGTTCCGCACTTCTCATTTTTGTAATATTGGAGCACCTAACTAAATAATGGTTTCTACTCTTCCCTTTTTAAAAATACAATCTTGCTTTAATAACAATCTCTTGCTCTCTAAAATTTTTAGAGTGAAACTCTGAAGAGTGAAATGTCATTCTTAAAGATTAAAAACTGAGTCATTCTTTTTCAAGGCTTAATTTTCACTCTTTGCAGTAATATTTTACTTCAAAGGATTTAGAAAGTACAAATACTTTCTAAAAATATTAAAGTAAGAATCACTTAATAACTTTTGTATACTTGTAAAAATAATGAAAATTAACCCAAATACGAACAATCTCGTATCGTCAATATCGTACAATAAAGGCCTGGAAAATCATCTGTGTACTAAGGATTAAAGATGCAGTCTAGCTTAAATTCATTCTACAATTGTATAAGCGTAGTTAAGTAATAAGTAGTAGTAGTAAGTGATTATAATTGTAAGAATTAACTAGTCACTGTCAAATATGAAAAGAACATTAAACTATGATTGATCAGTTCTTACAACTACAACCACTTACAATTACATTTACGCAATTGTAAAATGGGCTTTAGGAAAATGTGCGCATGTTTGAAAAGAATCGTCGAATCCTTAGTCGTTAAATTCTCAGTTCAGTCTCTCGCATATTTATTTCGAATACGTATCCCGGTGAGGAATGTTGAAGATACCGTTCATTTTTTCATTGCCGAATGTTACTATATTCGTATAGCTTAAAATTTGTGCGTTAACCCACATATAATTGCGATGTAATTTCTTACGCGGTTGGGAGCAGCGCGTTTATCGATGCCTTGGTTTACGAGACGTCGTTAAAAACGCTGTTAAAATCCGCTTCCTGGTCTCACATAAGTACGTCCTAAAACGCGTACGTATGCTGAAGAGGAGTCTCTTCAGGTGAGAAATATGCACTCGCAAGATACGTGCGAGCTTTCACAAACAACTTTGACATAAATAAATTCATTATAAAACTGATGCGACAGCATGTTTACAGAAATTAACAGAGTAAATCCATGGAATTGTTGTGCTCGTACAGTATTATTATGCATATACGTTTAAATGTATTGATATTTTATAATCGATTTACAATGAATTTTCTTGGTGAAAAAATTCTCGTAATACATATCTAATATTTCCATAACATTTTTCAGAATTTTTTAAATGAAGATTTCTAAAAAAAATACATCTTTAATTTCTTCAGGTTTTATAAATTTTCTTCGGAAATTATAGAATAAAAGATCTTAGAGTATTTTAGAATTCACATATATGTATAAAGAATTCTAGAAAAGCTGTAAATATTCTTAACACTTCTGAAACTGTTTCAATTGATACAAAAAATTCGAGAACTCTTTTTTAATTATAAAATTATATAGGGGAGACCGGGGCCGGTTGTCACAGTTTTTGATTATAGTGATTTAAAAAAAAAGTAGATGCCTGATTTTGAAATATTATATACGTTATAATATGTGTACCTACATCCTTTAGGTATTATAAAAAGTATTACTCGTAAATTCATCATATCGTAAAAATAAGTTATTTAATTTTAAATGAAGCCGCAAAAATGTAACAATTAACCCCGTGTTTTAGGTTGATTGTCACACATTCTAAGATTGGCAGTAGCACATTTGTTATGGACAACACATATAAAAAATACAATTTTTATTATATAAGTTCTATATTTTGAGACATAATAGTAATTATGATATTAATACAAATAAAATAGTTATTTTAATCATAAAATACGTAATTTGTTTTTATATCGTAGTTTCTATATGAAAAATGAAAAAAACGTATATATATCTATATGAAATATAATATATTTGTAAATATATTCTCTAAAAATGTGTTCTCTAAAGATATCAAAATTAATCGTCATCTAACCTCGTCTTATTTTAGTCAATCTACTCCACATAGCCATTTTTAATAAAAGAGATTGTATTCATAAACTTTGTCAGGATAATGATTAATTAATTGTAGCAAAGATCTTCTAAGACATGTCATTTTCTATGAATGCAGAGATATCGTGATTAACAATGCCAAAGACTTATCTGACAACAAAATGAGTGATAAGAAAAATTTACATGCATCAACTTTTTTTTTTAATTAAAAAAATATATAAATAATATATACAAATCTTGTGGCGCAAATCATTTTACACAACAAATTAATATTCCATCAACAATCTACAGTAAAAAAAAGAGATTTTTCTGCCTTGTTCTATTTAAGTTATAAGCATTTTGATAATCAATCCCAGTTCCTACAGAAATTTCAAAAAATTTTAGGAATTCATATAAAAATTCTGAAAAATTATATAAAGAATTTTAAGAAACATTTATGTATCTCAGTCTTAAAATTTTAATACACACACAAATATTCTTTGAATGAAATATCTCCGTGAAATCAACTCGAGACAATTCATCGAAAACATGTTACCGTGTGGTGCATGTTTGTCGCTGTCCCACGTAGCTCATTGTTAGTGAAAAAATGACGTTCGTGCAAATATACACCATATCGTAACGAAACGCGACTCGTACAAACACACAACCGAAGTATTTCCATCTCCGACAAGAACCGTATAATTTGAAGTTAACCAAATCATATCCGTGAACCAAACAACTGCACAGGTGTTATCCGTTTCACTTTACTACTTCGCTGCTACTTTACGCGGCGGATGCCGGTAGCAAAGTAAATACGTTCTCTCGAAAGAAAATGGGAAAAAAAGAGAAAAAGAAAAAAAAATAGCCGAACGCTCGTTTGCATCCTGACTGTCTCGGAATAGTCAAGTACATTCGGATAACCGTGATAATCCACGTCGTTTCACATTGTTATAGGACTGCAGCACGTTCAGCCGCATAGCGCCACTCCGCTCCGCTCCGCGCGCGAATCCCAGCTAATTATGAATAATATAATTAGACGGGATTCCCATGGTTTCCCTTTTGTGAGATCGACGGATGAGGCGGAATGAACAAGCGGCCGACGAAACGACGATTCATTGCGGCCGCAGGGGAATCGAGGGTCGGCGACGAGTGATGCGCGATTGAAATAATAGCTCGTGTGAAATTTAGAATCATGTCAGCCGGAGGGACATGTAATCATGATGTAATTCTTAAGTGTGCTACTGCATTACTGTTACCGTACACACCTATTCAGAACATCGATGCGTGATCATCGCTTCACTCTAGAATTTAAATCGAAGCGTCCGGAAGTTGCACAAGTATAGATTCCTTTTCTCTCGCATTCGTTACAATGTTATAGAAATAATTTTAGAAGTTATTCAATAATATTGGAATTTAGAACTATTTCATTATTTAACAATATAATAACATAATTCAATTGATATCGATAGTATCTCATTCTAATCTTGATCTCATTTCTTGATAATTATTGTCGTATCTAGATTATCTATTATATTGACTCATATTACTTGTCATTTTCTTTGTGCATGCAGTTTTTTATATTAAAATAAATTGTAACTTTAATTTGTTTTAATTTTAAAACTCGGTGGCTTTATATTTGTTTAAATAGATTAACTTATTTATTATCCATAATTAAAAATAAATTAAACGATACTTATATAAATAGCGCGTAATAATTATATGTTAAATATTAAGATATGAAAAAATACTTAAATTAACAGATTGCTGCTATAATCAGAGCATAACTAAAGTATATAATTACAATTGTAGTTATATGTGTACGTAAAACTTTCTTAATATAATGATATCTTTTCTTTCTAGAAAGAGATATGATTACTTTTATATGAATATCAAGAATTGCAACGATGTCGAGAATTCTGCAGTAACATTAAATAAATTATTCGATATTAGACTCCGCTTTAAAACAGATCAGACTTTATTCCTGAAATGAAACGCGCTCCAATTTCTCTTAAATTTAATATAATTTATAATGGAATTCATGTTACACGGTGTTGAACAGCAATTTGGAAAAGAAAAGTTTATAAAACTGGAAACAGTTTATAGAATTAAAAAACGTATTTGTAAATCTAGATATGAATATTATTAAGCATCGAGATTCGCCTCGATCAAAAATAGGATTTTTTAAATATAATTTTAAAAAAAGTTCAACCGCTATCGACCATGAAATGTTTCTGCCTGCGAAACTGTGGTGTACTGCAAAATCCGAAATTTCCCGCAGCGAGAGTCGCTTTTGAACAAGTCTGAGCGCCAATTAACTTCAAAAGACACTAAAAAGTCCTCGGTAAACGTCATAGTCTTAGGCAACTATGTTATCCAAGATCCCAGGATATTAACGAACGGCGCGGCGCGGCGCGTCGCGTATTCGCGGAGAGGAATTCTCGCGCGACGGTAGTGACCGTAGAAATTCCTTTCGCCGGTCTCACCTGATAGCCGATCCGACGTACTGATCTATTCAATGAGGAATCCGCTGAATCATTATCGACGATTTCCCTTCCCGGTGAATATCCCGTACTTCGGTTTCCCACGAAGGACACAACGTCGCGATATCCAGTGACGTGCGGTTTATTTTATTCCTTCTTCTTTTTTTTTTTTTGGTTCGTCGATGGGAGTACAATCGCGAGTACGCGATGGATCGGACGCGAGCAGATCCCGCTCGATGCCACCTGATCGAGCGATCACGGAGAACTGAACTCAGGACGCTGAACGCCGGAACGCTCCGTCTTGCTCCTCGACGTTGCTCATTGCCGTAGAGCGGGACAGAACCGTGACAAGCCTGATCGGTGCCCTCGACCGAGCCATTCTCATTGTCAGTTTTCTATATCTCGATTTCTATTATTCTATTATTCTGTTGTCATTTCATTATTTCCAAAATATGCAAGACTTCCGATATAGAAGTTATGCGAGTTATTGTCCTGGTAAAAATGAAAATTGAAGTCAAATGTAAGCGAGGGGTGACAGAACCAAAAATCGAACAGATCTGTGCTGTTACTATTATACTATCTTATTTTATATTTTATACCTTCTTCGATCGAATACTGTTAAATTCATGTGTAATGTCAAAAATGAATGAAATTATATATAATTTATTATACTTGAGTTATTTGTAATCGTTTCTACGAGTCGCCGCTGCATCTACTCAACATTAATTTAATTAAAACAAAGAGTTGAATAATTTTGACTCAAGAAATGTATTAAATTTGACTGAAATTTAATTTACTAACACAATAAGTGCATATATCAATATGGACATTGTTTACTTTGAAACTAACTGCAGAAATGGATTGATTTACATTTCGACACACATAGAAATTAAAAATAATAAAATTGAGTCACCATTACTTCTTTGTTATCTAACAGTAAATAACCGTATTTGATTAGGATCAAATTTTCCATATATTCTGCTTCTCGATTATTTCCGATAATAAGATTTGAATGTCTATAATAAAACAACCGACAAAGAACAAAATCGGTTTGATTGGGATAGCTATGTAGAATTTTCTAGCAGACTTTATTTGTCATCTTTATAACTATACAAATTATTGCAACAGTTCTTGTACATTTGTTACAATTTTGATTGAAATCTTGATAACATTAACATTTAATAAGCCCCCGTTCTTTGCACGGAAGAGATAAGACTTAAAAAATATTTTAATATATTCGTAGATAGTTTCTATTTTAAGTGCACGTTTGATGATAATTGTAAAAGATGATAACACAGAGCGCTGTATTACGTAAAATAAGCAAGCAGAAAAAAACAAAATGATTAAATATAAAGATATCTCGATTGAATTGGAAGAATCCAATTCTTTTTGACCGGAAGTTAAAATCATGATATTATTAGCTCATTTATCGGATCGTGTGTGTGCGCTATTGTGTAATAAAATATTCTCGTTTGTCATAACGTATCGATTACCTGCAGTAAAATCGATATGAGTTTAGCATTCAAGGTTGGAAAATAACTTGTCACTTGTAACGAAGTTACAGTTAGAATTACTTTTTTCACTAACTGTAACTTAACTTCATTTCTTTCCTCCAGCTATAACTGTAATTTAACTTACAGAATTTAACTTACAGTAACTAATTTACATAGTTCGATTTACACACTTTATATATTTCAAACTTTTTAACATAGGCTGACCAAAATGAAGTGCTTAATGTGAACAATCAGTAATTATTTCTTGCGATTGAAAAACATCTTTATGCCTGATAATCATTAATTGAAGCTTCAAGTAAGAAAAAAAAGCTTTATTCTTGTTTATTTATTTACCAGATAAAGAGAAGAGCGAAACTTTAATTAAAAATTATTATACATTTATTATTTAATTTCTTATTTAAAAACCTACATGTTTTTTATATTAAATATTTTTTATATTAATAATTTTATATTAAATAGTTAGCAATATCAGCAAATAAATTTTTCATAAATATAAGATTAAATATACAGATGACAGATACAAACAATAAATTATTACAATATTAAATTAAATGATGAAAACACAAAGGTATATATTTTATCCATGATGCGTACTTGTATTTTTCTAAAATTCTAGTATATGCAGTGAGCTCAGTAATACATATACTGGAACGCGCCATCGAGGAGTGGGGGTGTTCCAATTTCTAGAAAATATAACACCCTCATGCAAAAATTAGTACTTTTCTTTTTTAGGAACTTGCTAATTGTGCTATTTGCAGAAAAGAGTCAGAAAGACAATTAGTATATTTATTTGTCTTCCTTTTTTCCATCGGGCCGCAGTTTAATCGGGGTCGAGTTTCTATAGTTTAGTATAGGAAAGGCCGCACGCACGCTCCAGTATATTTGTATATTATAGAGCTCACTGAGTATATGTGACATAAATTATTATTATATACTGTAAATTCGCACTACGCTGTAACATCGTTATAAGCGCGTTCTGAATACAGGCCATATGTATAAAATTAATTTACACTGTACTATATATTTCCCATACAGCACAGAATTTGTAGCAATATTGCTGCATACATGCAATGTTGCTGCAATGTTGCAGCAGTGTTGCTGCAACTTTTGTGCTATAGGGGTTTATTTTATGGGTCATTTCAACCAACTTTAATCGACAATTAGTCCATTAATTGGAATTGGCCAATCGCAGCTGAAATGATAAATGCGGTTAATCAAATGGACCGATTATCGATTAAAGTTGATCGGAGTTGGTCGAAGTGGCCCTATATTATTTTATTTTCACTATACTATTATAATAGAATTTTAGAAATTAATTTCAGACATAAAAACTCATTCTAAATAATCTAAATACTTCTATTATATATATTACGAATACTATCGCACGCTAACTTCATTATGAGCGCGCTCTGAATACAAGCCAAAGTTTTAAATTTTCCAGGACTAATCACCGATTAAAATTGATCGAAGTTAGTCGAAGTGTGTGTGGCCTTATATTATTTTATTTTTACTATATTATTATGATAGAATTTTAGAAATTAACTTCAGACATAAAAACTCATTCTAAATAATCTAAATACTCCTGTTATATGTATTACGAATACTATCGCACGCTAACTACATTACGAGCGCGCTCTGAATACGAGCCAAAGTTTTAAATTTTCCAGTTGACGTAACGCAAACGAAATACCGGAAATGTCTGTTCCTTTCTTGCACAGGTGTTTATTGTCTATCGCTTCTGGAAAAGCGGAAGACCGATTGGCCATCTCGAGTTATTCCCTAGTGCGATCATGTGCTGCGCGCAAAAGCCAATGAACATTCTGCGCAATTCAGAGTAATTTAAGTTTTATAGCGTATTCGATTACTGACTCGACCCGACTCCGAGTCAACAGTCTGTTCTTTTTAGCTGCATTTCTTACACTTAATTTAGCTCTTCTTTTGCAGCTAAACAGAACAGACTATTGACTCGGAGTCGGGTCGAGTCAGTAAATCGAATACGCTATTATTCGCGTTGCTTCAAATCTTCAAAAATTCTTACATTTAAAACAAGATAACTATATATTTGAGCGATGAAGAGAAAGAAAGCAAAGATATCGAGTGCAAAAGATACAAGCAACAAAAAAATACGAACGAATTTATATATTCGGGCGTTAAAAAGAAAGAAAAAGGAGATGCTGAGTGCAAAAAGTGCAAATAATACGAACAGATCTCACAGGGTAAACAGATTCACGTCGTTCGGTTGGTATAGAAAACTTGTGCATTCTGGTGCATTCTAGACTTGGCGACACTGCTCCGCTCGCTGATTCGTGATTGTTGCCGCTGGTGCGATTTGCGAATAGACGTTCATCCTTCTCGTTCCTCATCCTCTGCGTGACACGAGTGATTCTCGCGCTGAACTCCGTACGATTTTGATGTTCCAGATTTGTCTCGCGATTTTGCACGTGTGTTTAATCCCGACACCTTCCTCGCAGGCGTGTCGGTTCTCGTGGTGAGTCGGTGACACACGTTAAACGTGGACGGCAGAAGGCAAGTTCGAATCGAGCGGAGGTCGCCGGAGGTACGGGGTCCCGTATTCCTCGAACGCCCACCGTTTCGTCACGTCGGCCGTTGCATCGCGTCGCGTCGCGTCGCGGCCGCGCCGCGCGTCATCCGCCGCGCTGACTCGGCCCACCGCGGGTAATCGCGCGAGGAGGTCATCAAACGAGAGGGGCCTGGCCATCTTGGATGAGACATGTCACTTTGGAGTAAACGTCAACGGCATAGTGTTTACCATACCATGGATGCCCTTGCCGGCTCCCTCTAATAACGACATCATCTGAGACGGACACGTCCGTTTGTCAAAGTTGCTCGCGGTGGTGTATCCTCTCCGGAACGCGCGGACGTACTTCCAAGTGGTGGCTCATCGTGGTACCTGTGCTGCACGATGAATCGCGGTGACGGGCTGGTGCAGCGACGACGCGTGGTGAACAGCGGCGGCAGCGGCGCCGGCGGCGGCGGTAGCGGCCAGGACGGCCCGAACGCGGACCTCGTCGGCCACAACGACAAACTGTCCGGACAAAGCCCGGACACGGATTGCTTGTCCCAGAAGGATCTCAATTGCAATCCCACCATCGACGATGACTCTGATAAGGAGACACGTCTCACTCTCATGGAGGAGGTCCTGCTGCTCGGTCTCAAGGATAAAGAGGTTTGTTTATGCCCTAGAAATCTCTTTCTCTCTTTTGTGAATTCCTAGACCAATTCGCGTTTGACTCTTTGTCCTCTTTTTCATAGGGATACACGTCTTTTTGGAACGATTGCATAAGTTCCGGATTAAGAGGATGTATCTTAGCAGAGCTTGCCTTTCGGGGTAGAGTAGAGCTGGAGAAAGCTGGTATGCGTAAGAAGAGTCTGCTAGCTAGAAAGCTTCTTTTGAAAAGTGACGCGCCTACGGGAGATGTACTATTGGACGAAGCTTTGAAACACTTAAAGGACACAGATCCACCTGAAACTGTACAGAGTTGGATAGAATATCTCAGCGGTTAGTTCCTTTATTACTGTACTTATGTACAAGATATTGGTCCTAAAATGTCTCGCATGATTACAGGAGAAACATGGAATCCTTTAAAATTGAGGTATCAGTTGAAAAACGTCAGAGAACGGCTAGCAAAGAATCTTGTCGAGAAGGGGGTTTTAACTACAGAGAAACAAAATTTCTTACTGTTTGATATGACAACTCATCCTCTTACTGACAACCTTGCTAAAAGCCGTCTCGTGAAAAAGGTAAATTATTTATTTTCTTTGTATTCTTCTATGTGAGAGAGAGAGAGAGAGAGAGAGAGAGAGAGAGAGAGAGAGAGAGAGAGAGCGAGAGAGAGAGAGACTACTTTTTGGTTATCGATACAGTGAGTACAAAAAGTGTTCGTAAAGAGGAAATTATTATAAAAAGCCTTATTTATAGAAAATAAATGTCAATTAGCGATTTTGTACAATGAGTTCATTCTGTTCTTATATAAACAAAAGAGTTTCGTCTATTCTTGATCCTAAAAGCTAAATTTCTCGACTGTACGAATACTTATTGTGCAAAATAATTTTGAAAAATATACAGACTATTTTATTCTTTGTTAATAAAATGTTAATTAATGTTTATTTTTAAAAGTTTTTTTTAAGATATCTCCTCTGTATGAGTACTTTTTTCATTCTCTGTATATAATGTGCTTATAGAATAAATTGGGGAATTATTAATTATATTTCAAAGCTGAAAGGACTCCTACAAGTACAAATACAGACACAATATAGATATAGTTTGTGCATGTAAATTCTTACATGCACAAACAATTTACTTTGTAATTTATATTACTTTTCTGTATTTGCACTTGTATGAGTCTTCCAACCTTGAAATATATATATAATATAATTCATACATATGTCTCACGCTGATAATATTTATATATTTACTATGACTATCACTAGTGTAATAACTGACTTACCAGATCACAAATATTATTATCATTTATAATAAAAGCTCGTTAGACTTTATCAAATTTTTTCGAAAATAAGTGTTTACTCAGAAAAAAGACTTCCTAACTTATGACTAGACATCGGATTTTTATGCAGATATTTTTTTGCAGATATGCTCAAAATATGCAAATTTACACAAATATGCAAATGTGCACAAATAAATATGCATTTTTAGAATGCTTTTTTAATAAGACAAATTTCTATTTTGATGTTACTTTCCAATCTGCTTTCTTAAAAAGTATAAAATTGCATAAGAATCCAATGTCTACTTATGACCTATTCTCTCATATAAACTGAATAGAAAACTTCTCAATATTTGAACATTCATTTCAATTCTCTGTGCTTAATGTTATAATGCTGTTATGTTATCCTTTACGGAAGTAATATCTTATCTTTATATATGCTTATATGTGTTTATACAGGGTGGTCCACTTAAATCGAACATCTTAAATATTTCGCTTATTTTTGATGATACAAAAAAATGTTTTAAATGAAAATGGAACGGTTTCGAGGGGGATGTATTTTGGTCATGTTGTTTTTTTTCTAGATGGAGGCGTCAAAAAGATATAAAGGTCACCTCCACTTTTTTAAATGGAATTGTATGATTTTTTTTACGCAATATGATTCTTTTAATTATTCTGCATATAAAAATATTAAGGTGGTAATATCAAAAAATCAATAGTTTACGAGATATTTTACACTTTATTCTGGTAAAAAAAACATATCGTTGCTTTAAATAAATATGTATGCAAAATGGATAATTTTTTAAATAAGCAACTATGTGTGTTTTCTTTCCATCAACTGATTCATTTCATTATTTTGTTCGTAAAAGGTACGATTATCAAAAAGTTAATAGTTTACGAGTTATTTAACATTTTAGGCCTGTTTTCTGTGGCTGAACTAGTGTAACTTTTGGAACTTAAAGTGAGATAGACATACGTTTGATATTTGTTTAAGCGAGAAAGAGAGTTCTAGAACAGTCTAGTGCAGGAACAGAAAACAGACCATTTATGTCAATATGTTCCAGAATAAAATGTAAAATATCTCCTGAACTATTGGTTTTATGATATTATCACCTTAATAATACTTTTATATGCAGAATAATTAGAGGAATCATATTATGTAAAAAATCATACAATTCCATTTAAAAAAATGGAAGTAACCTTTATATCTTTTTGATGCTTCCACCTAAAAAAAAACCAACATAACCAAAATACATCTCCCTCGAAACTCTTCCACTTTCATTTGAAACATTATTTTATATTATATTATCAAAAATAAGCGAGATATTTCAGATGGTCGATTTAAGTGAATAACCCATGTATATGCTCAATATTCTACATTGATTATCAGGCATGTATATAAGATAACAGCTCCCTAATTAAATACATGTATATGTATGATATAATTATATATATATATATACACATATATTTTATATAGTTATCTTCTTTGCAGTATGCTTATTACGCATTTAACTTATAACAGAAAAATAATATGTTTCAAGGAGATCTGTATTAAATTATATTTCATATTGTTAATTAAAAATTTAATTTACCAATTAAATCTGTAGCGTTAATTATTTCTATATTTCTAATTAATTGTGCTAAAAGCTATACTTACATTGTTCTTAGAATAAAAAGTAAAAAGTATAAAAGGAGTATCTAAGTATAAACGTATAAAAGTGAAAACATAATGGGCAAGGATAAAAATGCGTTCTACATTTTACATAAAAGAATATATAATGTTAAATTGAGTTATATAATCTATGAATAGAACAATGGCATATGTTACTTTCTGTCTTTCAGATCCAAGAAGCTGTATTAGGTCGTTGGGTAAATGATGCCGCTCGTATGGATAGACGAACATTGGCATTAGTTATTTTAGCTCATGCAGCTGATGTATTAGAAAATGCATTTGCGCCATTGTCGGACGACGATTATGAAGTAGCGATGCGAAGAGTACGGACATTATTAGACCTCGATTTTGAGGCGGAATCTGCTAAACGTAACGCGAACCCGGTACTTTGGGCTGTATTTGCTGCATTCACCAAGTAACAGTTACTAACTCTTAAATTTCGTGGACGCGGAATAGTTTTCTACTATTAAATTCTATTATGTATTATATACAATACTATTATTCTTATACTAATGTGAATAATGAACTTAATGATTTTGCATATCTTTTAGTTGCCAATTATTATGTCAAATAGATATAATTCTTGTTACATGATTCAGACCAAATCCATATTCAACTATATAGAAAATTTTTGAAATGATTCATTTTCGTTATTATTATTTAATACATATTTGATAGCTGAATATAATGAATATTCGTATTTAAATATTATAAAATAATAAGAAGCGTGAATGTATGCCTTGTGCTGGATAGTACTATTTCATTTGGGAAGGAACGATTACATTGCGTTCAACTTCAATATTTCTTGCTCATCCATTGTGTTTATGAATGTATCTTTGTAAACATAATATAAAACGCAAGACACTATGCGGGGTGCCTCAAAATGGATATTGGGCGTGATGATATTGAAGAAATCTGGATTATATGTTTTTAGTCATAATTTTGTGAAATATACAAGTATGTACATATATTCCTTTAAATCCTAACTTTTAACATATAGTATATACATGTGTGCCTCTTTCTTTATGTCATATAGAATTTCGCGTTATATCCGCGAATCGTTTAGATCAAATCGCGTTCCTTTTTAAGTTTAATCAATCTATACATGCATTTAAAATCTTTCTCCAGAAAAGAATTTTAGATATATTTTTAATGTCGTTAATTATTTCATTTATTATGTAGATAATATTAATAAATATGATTTTATAACATGGCTGACCTCGTGCGACATTATGCGAAGTGTCACATTCATGATAATTATTTGACTATCATAAATTTTGTGAGAAATTCTCTGCACAACTACTCTATATCAATGTTTTTCAGAGATTATTATATTGTTGCAATGTCTTCTGGTATATATAAACAAACTGTACTGATAGTGTTACCATGTGGCAGTAAAGTACTCAGATTTTAAATAGAACGATGACGAATGTATTATTGATTATACATATTTTCTATTATCAAAATATTTTTCAGATAAGTGATAATTTCATTGTAATTTGATAGTTGAACCGTCTACATTAGTCCATGTACAATATTACAATCTACTTGTCCTGAGATTATTAAATATAACAACTTTGTGAAATAATTAATTATGCCAGAGAAGCATGTGTGGTCAAACTTCCTTATTTTTTTTAATAAACAAATTTTTTTTTATTTAAATTCAATTTTATTTGTTCAAAAGAACAAATAAAAATGAATTTAAAAAGGAATGTATCTGGAGCATTTTTTAATATTCATAAAAATAAATGATGTGTAATGTCCTATGCCAAGCATATTTTAAAGGCATTATTTGAATTATTTTATCGTTGTTTCAAAATATATTTTTGTAAATAATTATTTAATATTGTAAAAATAATTTCTTAGAGTTCATTAATAAATTGTAATAATTTGCTACTGAACATTATTAGGTTCTAGTGGGTGGAACATATACAGAGTGTTTCAAATGTTTTGACACACCACTTGTGGGAAGCGGACCAAACTGAGTTAAAAACTCACTCTCATTTTGCAGTTTTTGCAATATTTAACGAGATATTTTCTAGAGATTGTCAAATGAGCAGATAAAATGGACGCATAAGACAATTTTAAGATTTTTCACAGAGTTCTTTATGAAATATACCTTAAAGATATTTGTTAAAAAATTCTTAAAAATATTTCAAAGGTATTTTAAAGTTGTCTTAAAATTGCGTAGGTTTTAGACATTTTGGGTAACTAAAAAAAATTGCAAAAATTGCAAAATGAGGTGAGGATTTTTTGATTCAGATTAATCCGTTCTACTTGGTTACAAGCGGAGTGCAAAAAAGTAAGAAACATATATAGGATATATGTATATTGTAAGAACAGCATAAAATGTATCAAATTACTTGTAGTTGTCAAAAAATTATTGTAATATAAATTCAAATATTTCTGTTTATTCTCTTGCTTTCTTGATCACTGATATATTATGTAGATGCATATAAAATGTATAGATATTAAGAATACAACATTTGGAAGTAAATGCTAATCAGTTATAAAAACAAAATGCATTTTATTAAAAAATTATACTTTTTTTAAATTTTGTTTTATATTTTTTTTAATTTTATGTTTTAGTTCTTTATTGAAAATGAATAGGGGAATAAATGGTAATTGCTCAGAGTAATAATCAGAATTAATTTTTAGTTAATATTTTTTCAAATATTTTTAGTTATGATCTGCACTTACTTTTCAAATAAATTTTGTAGGGCGCATTTTGTTGGATTAATCATGAATAGAAAGATATTGGATTACATAATATAGTGAGATATTAAGTGACTTTATAATCACTATTTTACATATAATATTATTTTAGATAAAATTATAACTTAAATCCAATTTTTATGATTATTCGAATTTAATAAGTATAATCTATACTAATGATTATTTTGTGTCATTTATGCTTGGATATAAAAGTAATACTCGTATGTAAAAGTATTATACATACATACATATTCTTTATTTATGGATATTAAAAATTGTTTAATAGAGAGATTGTTTAATGTTATATTAATAAAATACTGTTCCATCTAAAAACGCTTGCTGGACGAGCATATGTTAGCATATAAATCTAGTTTACTTGTAACGACAATAATACTTAAATTCTAATGGATTTAAATTGTTTATTAAAATGTATTGTAATAATTATTATTACTTTACTTTTATTATAGTGATTATAATTACTATGATTACAGTAGCCTTTACAATATAATGAATATATTTACAAGTAGTTAAAGCAATTTTATTCAAAGTTTTGTGAATACTCTAATATACACATAAATTTTGTATTACATTTAATCTTAAAATCCATTGATGGGAGAGCTTTATCGCCACTTGGTAAACTATCTATCTCTTTCATGATACTTTGATACGAAAAATCGAGTACAGTGAAATAAGTTTTACTTAATTATGAAGTAAATGTTTTATATCGCATAATAATGATAAATAAATATTTGCAACTGATACTATGTGCGAGATTTTAAATCTCTTTCGAAATCTATTATCTACAACTATATACATATATATATATATATATCGCATTATTCGCAGTTGAAGTTTTACAATGAAGAACATATCTTTATATCTGAATATTGAATATGTTGATCAGAATCTGTTATAAAACTTAAAAATAAAAAATTCTAACGTATTCTGAAAAAATATCTCAACATACCAATTTAAAAGATTGGTCTATTATTCATTTTACGAATAAGTATATGAACATTAAATCAGATCATATTTGTTGAGATTATATTTTACATTTAAAAATTTATTTATAATTTATCGTGATAAATTTATTATACTTAAAGTATGCAACACATTGAATTAATGTCAAATTATTTAAATCAAAACATAGAAAATTTAATTTCGTATATTTGAATATTTTGTAGATATAAATATAGTATTATATTCTTACAGACTTGCTTTATAATTTTATGTGCACATACGTATGTAATATACCATCGATTAAAATTCAATAAATAAGAAATTATCAACATTTATTCTTTATTACTTCTTATTAAATTTCTCTTTCGATTTATATGTGTAATATATTAATTAAATAGATAGTATTTGATCGTTGATAACAATTGATATGAAATAAGATTGAGAGCAGTATTTTAAATTATAAGAATTGTGTATGTAAGGGCATGTCATAACTTCTGGATAGGCAATAACAGAAAATAGTTATAACTTTAAACAATCACGTAAGAACGTATTTAATTGTAATAAGGAACAACAAAAAATTTTAACACAACAATTTCTTAACACTTTTATTGTACAGACTTTTAAAAAATTAGATAATCATTACTATGTAGTGACAATTTATAAGTATTTATTAAGAGATTATTCTTATCGTGTTTTTATCATTATACTGTATAAATTAGTTACAAATCAGCAGCAACATTTGTATTAATGGCTGAATTTACCATAAGAAAATTGATTTCACACAAAATAACTGTATATATCAAAGTAGTTTACAAAATATAGATAAAAATTTATAGTGTAAAATACTAGAAAATACTTGTAATTAGATATAGATTTTATTTATGTATATACTATAGAATATATATATAGAAATATGTATGGACTATAACAGATCAAATAATTAATATACAATATATGGCACAGAATAAATATAAATACGTTATAAGAAATATAAAGATTTTTTTTATAAATATTATTTCAATATGGATATATTCTCATGCATATCCGTATATATACAAATGTTGTGCTATATGACTTTATATATTTGTACAGTGATAAACGTAAGTAATTACGATTATCGATAATTTAAAGATATTCAATGATTGTTATAATTTAAAGATTTTATTTTTATTTTACAGAACGATCTAGTAATTTAAATTTTGAACAAAGCTGCTTGAATGATGGCATATTCTCCGGTTATCAGTTTATCTTTATGCTTTTCAAAGAATTCAGCCATATCATTTGGTAATCCAACACAAATATCAGATTTCATGGTGCGCAAGCTCAAAATATTCGTAGGTTGAAAATTTCCCAATGTAGCTGCAAAGCTTGTATTGTATTCAAAATTTACATCACCCAGAAGCTTTCTATAATTCAGATCGCCCTTAAATATTACTAATTTAGCATCGGAAAATTGAGCATATATATTTTTCCCTCTTTCTTTCATTTGAGAAAAATCATACGGTCCTGTCCAATAAGGCTCTTCCTGTATAATAAAAAGTTTAAATTATATTTATCATAATTTTACACGATAATCTAAACAGTTTCAGAGGATACAAATTAAATGTACCTTAATAGACCAAATTTCCTGATCCATTAGATTCTTGAATGTTTTACCCAATAATTGTATATTTGGATGATCGTTTAGTGCATTCATATAATCTAACATCCAGAGAAAATCATGAATAGTTGTATCACTCACGTACCATGGATATAATTTTGCGTGAAACGTTATCTTAGTCGTAGGTACAATAGTAACCAAAAAAGCTGCTAAACATAGATCAGTGAACAGTTCATATCCTCCATTATCAAGTACTATATGAATATTATCGTTTTCTTTCATCTTTTTGTTCACAATATCCCACACAACCTCCCAATCATTTACTACTATATTTTGGTTTAAAGACTCCAATATCATAAGTGGATTACCAGTCTGAATAGAAGGGGCTCCTGCAGTTGCAGACAGATCATGTCTGTAAATATAGAAATCATTGTTTATTAACAGCATTATAAAAGATAAGCGTAGAATTAGATAGAAATAGTACAACCTGTTACCCCACAAGCTCAATTTCAAAAATTTCAGAAAATCGTTCTTTGAGTTTTCCTTATTATATTCCTTATTACACAGTATGTCTTTTATGTACAAGGCAATCATTAAGTCCACAAACTCAATGGAGTTAATAAAATCAGTTTGCTTTTGGTACCTAAATGGATCGTAATTGTGCATGGTATTCCTGGAATTGCAAAACGACATTTTAGCTTGTTCTATATGAATTTATGTTACATTTAGTACATCAAAACTTACAACAAACTAATTTCTTGAGCTAATACACGATACATGTAGCATTCGCAAAATAACCACGCTGTATTGAACCATGTGGGTACTCCATCTTCTACACATGTTCTGTACTCTAGATATTTATTCCATTCCTCGGCGTCATTAATTACTTTGGTATTTAAACGCAGTGGCTTCAAGGCTTTGTTAGTAACCATCTCAGTTTTCAGTTGACTTATGAATCCTATGATCTCTTTAATATCTTTTTCAGCATTCTGTAATTCAATAACATGTATTATGTGTCTCAAGGCATAACGGCATGGGAAACTGATTGCTATACACATACACACACATATATCTACTTCTATGAAGATTACCTCACTGTATGTATCTATAATTTTGCTTTTATTCTGGCAGAGTATATCAATAATTTTCGTTAATATCACCGGCAATCTGTCTTTGATTGTCACATGAGCATAACTTCTGTAACATAAATAAAAGATGTCGTGTTTATATCTTTGTATCAAAGGTCAGTGAATTGATAATAAGTTGATAAGCAAAATGGAGTTAAGCAATTCAGACATTACCGCTTATATACTCCAGATAACGGTAAACCGAAAGGAGTAAATGTATCCTGTAAATCCGGGATTCTGGGATCGTTTTGAGCCATCGTATACTCTGATACAGCCTGAACAAACAACAAACCATGAAGATAAAATAAAGTAATAACAACACTAACAACACATAAAATCATGATGAGAATAGAGGAGCAGAATCTCTCATGCGTCGCACATATATCGCGTTTATAAACACACGGCATAATTCCTTTCTTCTGTGTTATGCTATTTTATTGTAGAATTAAAAAATAAAACAAGTATATCTCAAGGAGAACAAGGTTACGCAAACATAATCTTATAAAAACAAGAAATCGTCGCGGCAAAATCGAACTTTAAGCGGTCTTTCGTCTCCGCAACTTATCACGGCAAAAAGTCACCGATTATCACCTTATCACGTTCCGTTCCCACCAGACGTTTTCAGAAGACTGCGGAGGACTACTCATGAACGTAAACACGTTACTACGCGGAGCAGCGCGGACTCGCGGAGTAAACGGCGTGTCAGGTCAGGCGTGTACGTCGACGGTCGACCGTCGCACGATGTGACGCGCAGGCGCAGTGAAGAGGTCGCGTGAGAAATCGATTCCTCGCGCAAGGAATCGATCCTTTCCCCGAACGCGATCGAGTCGGCGGAAAGCGCGTGAACACGGGAACGGGAAAGATAATCGGCCGTTTGTTTTCCGCCCCCCCTTTATTTCGTCTGCGGTTAACTGCGCGCGGTTTTGTGGCGGCTTCTTCGCCGTCGTCGCGCCGCCACCCCGCGGTACGAAGTTTTCGCCCAAAGAAATTTCATCAACGCAGAAAGTTTCCGGCGCTCCGCGACCTCTTCTCCACCGAATCGAGCGCGCGCGTCTAACTCCCGCTGTCACACTTTTGTCCACCGACGCTCGGCGAGCTCGCGGATGCGGATGGATAACGAGATTCCGGTCTGCCGATATCGTGCGCTTCCGGCGTGGGGGAAATCAGGGGAAATCACTGCCTGGTGAGTTTAATTCTGTGGATATAATTATGGGAGCGTTCATCTTTTCTTTCTATTCCTTAGGCCAGCTTTTTTATTCCTTAGCCGATTCCACCAATGTAAGATTTACTTTTTAATTTCGATTTACTTATTGTTTATCTTTTTCTAATTCTGAGAATTAGAACCAATGTAAAATTAATTTCAATCTCGATTTAATTTACTTTTTATCTTTTTTTAAAATTCTTAGAATTCTTAGAATTATAAAAAGATAAAGAGTAAAGTGAACCGAGATTAAAATTAATTTTACATTGGTTAAATAGATCTTGAACGTATTCAATATTATAAACCCATACAATGTCGAAGCTTGCGACAACATTGCTGCAATGTTTGCAATGTTATCGCAATGTTAATATAATATTACTGGAACGTTGCAATGTTGCTGCAATATTGTTGGAATAATCTGTATTGCATGAAACATTATTTTGTAAAAAATTTCAAACTGTCAATTTGATTTTCTTGATGTTACATCTACAAATTTGGATATTCTTATTAAAATATACTTTATATTTTTTTATTCTTTTTTATAATAAGCCGTATGTTATGGTTCCTTGAAATTAATTAATGCCTTTCAATTAATAGAAATTAAATAGATCTTGTATGTAGACTCAGGGTCAGTAATTGTGCTACAGATTTTGAAGGTCAGTTTCAGAGGATTAACCCTTCATTGACATACCTCCTTTTTCGATCCTTTCTGACACACTGGATGGCTCACACCCAGAGCAATGTTTAAACAACTGACATTCTTATTTAAAAAATCCAATCAATATGAAAAAAATTATGGGTCAATTTCAAGGTTTATAGAATACATTCAAATAGTTTTTGATTAAAATTTCATTACAGTTTTTGTGAAAAAAATTCTTGAATTTAATGAATAGAGAAAAAACGAGTAAAATCTTTGAAAAATTGTAACTTTTAAAAAATTCAATATTAAAAGTTAAAAATTTACAGAATTGTTGTTCAGATATGATACTTCGAAACAAAAATTAGTTTGTAAGTTGGTTTTGGATAAAGGTTATTTATTTTGCATATTGAATATAGGCTAATTTGGAAATTGAAAAAACAGAGATTTTTTAATAAACATTATATGTTTTACAAAATAAAAGAAAATTGAGTTTCAGAAAGTTAAAATAATAGGTCTGTTTTTTATTGCTGCACTCTGAACCAGTGCAATAAGTTAAAGTGAAACAAACGTAAATTTGTTTCACTTCAACTTATTGCACTGTGTATACTAGTTCAGAAAGTGCGGCAATAAAAAGCAGACCTAATTTTGTTGGCGGTTCACACTCAGTATGTTAACGAAGGGTTAAACGTCACTCTGAAAATGAGCTGTTCGCGATCGCATTGCATTTTTACTATCCGCGAAGATTTGTGGAAAAATTGTAGGTAAACAATCGGCACGTGACGCCATGTGACTCCTCGTGAATTCTTTTTCTGCGGGAATTTATTCTCTGAAGGACAATCTTGATATTTGTACCATCGCATCCCAACGAACAGCGGACATCGGGTACACGATAAATGAATTGATTAGCTTCCGTGAAAAAGTTTCGCTCGCGTTATAGCCCGGCGGGACGCTCTATCACACTCCCCCCCCCGCTTGGCAAAAGTTACGGCGCTGATACGGGCGCGCGGGATGTGCAGGAGAAAAGTAAATTCGAATAAGGCGGTCAAATTGTTTCGTTCCCGCTGCGCGACGCGCGCTTTTTGCCGCGGGGGAACCAAAACAGGAAACTCAGGCGATAATTCAGCTACAGCTGCACGGCGTTTTAATAAACTCGCCGGGAAAGACGTCTGCAGAAGCAAAACTCGGTGCGTCTTGTTTTGGATTATTTTCTCTCATGGAAATCACAGAGAAATCAGTTGAGCTTTCATATAGCTAGTTTTCATACAGCTATGCTTCGATTGCTAAGAACGTTTCGATATATGTTCTTTCTTTGCATTGATTCTTGTTAATCCTTTATTAATCCTTGCGTGTAGTGCCTAGTACACCCAATCTTTATAAATTCGCTAAAATGTATGAATACTTTATAAAAAACTTACAATTTTGCTGAAGTACGTATTAAATATTTAGGTACGTACAGATCTGAAAATAATTTTGTTGGACCATTAAAATAACTATGTAGCATTAGCTGCAACAAATTTTTATATTCTAGTAACCAGCTTGAACGTCCTACATAATCATTTTGATAGTCTAACAAAATTATTTTTAAATCTGTGTATCTAGTTAATTTTTTAAATACTTCAGCAAAATTGTTCTTTCAGTGTACACATATTTATATTTAACGCAAATTATTTCATAATTAATATTTTTTTATTTACTTTATTTAAAAGGTGTATAGAATATTATTAATCTTTATTTAATTGTAAATCATAAAAGAGAATGATGAAAATTCAAATATAAGGTTGAGATGTCAGAAACATTTCATGCGAGTAGTTACGTTAAAAAAGAACACGAGTATAATGTAGGGTTAATAATATTATTACCCTCATCAATAACGAAGCACGTTGGTTAACTTTCTTGCCGCGCTTAACAGCACAATAAGAATATTTGATAAAATGTTCTAGCGATGAACGATCGATTACATTTCTATGCCTCTCAAGAAGTTAATATTTCAATATGTATAAGTATTGTATAAGTATTCCCTTAAGAAAAAAAACTGATTAGTGTTCCAATAAATTGTTTAACTATATATACATTAACTGATAAGATTTCATCAATTACTGATGCAGTATCATCAATTATTGATAGAACCAATCTGCAGGTTATTGGAACACTAATCAGTTCTTTTTTTCTAAAGGTTGTTTATACATAAATGATATCCAATTCACGAAAAATTTTTAAAAGCAAATATAATTTACTTCACAAAAGTTATACTAGGACTCTCAAAATTTATAATTTCCTTCTTTTTTTGTGTGAGAGAAGATTACAAGGATTACAAAAATTCGATGTTATTTAGCTGATGAGAAGCTTTTAAAAATAAAAAAATTATGTCAATATGAATGATATGTATAATATCAAATTCAATATTTTTAAAGTGGAAAAAATACAGAGAAAAATACTTTATTTTCGAGGAATATTCATTTAAGCATCTTAAGCGATGTGTCAGAGAGAATTACAAGAGTAAAAAAATAAATCCTCTTTCAACTGTTCGATCCTATCTGATCCGAATAAGTTTTTTTTTGTTCGCATTTTGTGTTATAATATTGAGTCGAAACGAAAATTCATAGCGCTACTTCATTCGTACCATGTATATTTATAAAATTTGGCAATTATACCATTTGATAGAGCAAAGTGTCAGCTTTAAAAATTTGTTTTTTCAATTACGGCATGATTGATTTTTAATGGAGTTGTAAACAAAGTAAAAATATTCCTTTTATTTAATCCGCGATATTTCAGTAACAAACAATCTTAAGAATATTTTTGGAAAACAATTTTATAGAGAAAACTTTAAGTTTTTACATTAGAACGTCGAAAATTTTTCCATTTTGTCCAGCTCGTAGTATTTTATATACAAAAATTACTAAACTCACAGAAATTTAAAAAATATAATAATCTTTTGAAAGTTGAGATTTTAAGCTTTAAAAATCTTTTTTTAAATTTAAATTTTGTTTATTTTTAATGAAGTTACAGTTATTTGAATTCTGAAGTTCGTAGCGCTACGAAATTTTTTGTTCCGATCCAATAGAATTAGCAACTCTAATGGTAATATTAATTAAAGGTTCGTGTTACTTGCACTTTTGCATAGTATCTTCGCTTTTCCTCTTTTTAATATCTAATTAAAGATTAATATATATTTATCTTGTTTTAAGCGCAAAATTTTTTTTTAATTTCAACCCGAACAAAATCTTACGATTAATTGCATTGAGCATTTACTTGAATCTTAAGTTAAGATTGCGACAATTTTTACACGAGCTTTGTCAAAAATTTCTCGACTTCATACGCGAAGATGTCACTAGACTAAGAATGCGACAGCGTTATGTTTTTGTTTCGATTTCCGGCGGTACTGTGAGAACCTCGGTATGACCGATCGTTAAACGTCACAGTCGCAACACAGAGGCAAGATAATATCGCCGCCGTTTGCGTTCTATTCCTTCGAAATGAAATCTGTGCCGGCGAATCCGTCGGTCCCCGCTCGTCCACCCCCTCGCTCGGCCCTAAGCTCGATCCTCCCATCCACGGGAGATCTGGGAGCAATGTTGCTAATTACTACATACCACCGAATGCGGCATAACCCGCGACCCATGAATTCCACCGCGCTGTAGCCGATGGTGTACAGTCGCAAGAGTCAGTTTTCATCCGTGTAATTTGTGGAAATTGCGGTTTCCTATGAGCGCGAGGCGAACTGATAATGCACTACCGAACGTCAGCTCGGTGCCACACTTACATTCTCTAATATTATGCGCATGCACATATACATCCACACAAGCGAGATAATCGCTGGCTTTTTTCCCCCCACAATTTAGTCGGCAAAATCCGAATTACGTTGCGGAAGCGAGAGAGATTTAGGTATCTCCTTCTTTTGATGTACTTTGAAACTCATATAGTAGTTTACAAATCATCATTATTTACAAACTAAGATGTTATCTAATTTAATTTAATTTAACGGTATCCTTCCCATACAGCACACTTTATTCTAGGGACGTCCTGGGAACATCCTTAGAATGTAGTATCTAGAGACGTCTCTTCGAGGAGTTTTGTGCTGAGTTGTAATAGTTTTTTAATTAAAATCGATGTTTCAGTAAGTTAAAAGAATCGTACTTTTCTGATATTCTTTACGTGGATGTTCTTTATTTTTTTTATGCTAGAATATAAAGTTTCTTGTTCTTTTAATGACAACTAACACATCATCGTCACGATCTTACGAGCCTCTGTGTGAAATTGATTAAACATGGTAGTGCAATACAGGAACGATTATTACATGTAGGATAAAGTCGTAAATATAAGGACCACATGGCCAGCTTCTTCTTGAAATGAAGAAAACCTGCAATGAGAGGATGACGATACGCATGCGAGAATATTGAGTTGTAAAAACTTTTGGTTACGTGTAAATTGATGTTAAAACATTTAAACAATATTAATAGGGCTACTAAATTTTTAAATAGTAACGTTATTAAGTTAATTATTTCTAAGCTATTTCGTAACTACCAGTAGCCGTTTATTGTTGTCACACATAAATAAATATTGTTGTGACATAAATAATGTATAAAACAACTGTTAAAGGTTTATAAAAAATTTTTTCATAATTATTTAAAAAGTTGAATCAAGGATTAACCTATTTATATAAAAATGTTATACATTTATGGATGTATTATACATAAATTAATTGATACGACAGGAAATATAATAAATATACTATAATATAATTCTAATAAATATAACTATAATAAATAATATACACAATTAATTTTTATGTAACATAAATTATATGCAAATCTTTCTAATTATGTTTTATGTAATTTTCCTTTGTAAAGAGCTAGGCTTTTCTTTCAAAATGTAATCTCTACTGCTTGACGGTAAGAATCAGTCGTATGCATTTTTAGATGTTGCAACGATATTTCTTCGTGCCGGTGGAAAGTTTTCAACGGACGTTATACCCTACGTCATGCCGAAGGTATATTCCAAAGGGCATAATTTAAAGAAGTTTCTCTTGGGGTTGTCGCGAACCAGCGCAGCAGCCAAACGAAAACCCAGTTTGAATGTAAGAGTATGTAAATGATAGGAGCTGCCAGGAGAGAGTTCATTATAACCGGCATGGTGCGACCACAAAATTGTTCGTGGAAACTTTTGTGAATGGCAGTTAATTATAATTAATTCCGTATTGTCTACTCGACAGCTCGTGCTAATTCCTTGCTGCCGACGAATCGCACGCGAACGCAAACCGCGGAGTTTCAGTTAGCACCCTCTCGTGCAGACAAATTATTACGAATGTTCAATTAAATTGTGCGTTTTCAAACTAAGTTCCGTACAGCAGTCTTTTCGGCAAATTTTGCATTTTCTCGGCCGTTGTGTCACGCATCCATCTAGGAACTTACGGAACGCTCTATTTAATACCTTTTCTTACATTTCTCGTATACAGAAACGCAAATTCGTATAATGTCGTAATTAAGGAAGATTAATTTTTCTTAAAGTGGCTAATAATTTTTCATACTTGAACCAATTTGTAATTCAAGATTTAATTATAAAGAAACTGGAAAATTAACTAAAATTCAATACACAATTAATTAGAGTTTATTGAGGAAGATTTGTATTTCTTCTGGTGCATTATGCAGGACGTATTCGATAAAGTAATATATTTTCCAGCAGTTGTAAATTAACGTTATAATAATCACGACCTTTAGCATAAAAATAATTTAACGGCTGTGTTGGGGAAATTGAACGGTGATTAATTCAATCGTAGTATTACATCGTTAAAAGTACAATGCAACTCGTTCGATGCAAGTGCCCCGATGCTCTGTATCCGCAATTAGAACGATTTCGCGAGTTTAATTCCGCAGAATTAGGAGTGCGGAACTGGTTCTTCTCATCCGGGCAACTCTCGGAAATTTCAAGAGTTTATCCCGACGGAGCGAGAGTGGGATTACAGGAGAAAAAGGGGTAACAGAAAAGGATGGCCCGGCACGAAAGAAAAGGGAAAAAGAAAGATGAACTTTGTCTTTAGAATAGCTGAAACCTCCTATTCTTTTCCGGCGACAAGTTTCGGCAATGATTTTTAAAATTGAAAGAACACCACGACTAATTCAGTATACGATAAACTCTTGTTTGGCATTGTTTCTATATCTCTTACAAAAATTTTCTAAACTCTCGGTACGATTTTTCTTTGTAGAAGCAGTTTTCTTAACTTGTAAACATAAGAACAGATAGGTCAATGTGTTTTTATTTGTGAGATTTAGATTTACAATAATCATGTTGTGTACAACAGGTAATATAATAAAACTGTGTTAATAAGCAACACACAAAAGATACATAAAGAATATTTGGATTCTCAGTTTACATTACACGGTATATGTATATCATATAATAATATTATATTGTAACTATAGTATATAATAAGTGTAAAAGTAACATATACTTATAAAAAAGTATACCTATAAAATATTGTAAAAGTAATTAATTTATTCTGATAACAATTTTCTTCCTTTTTATAAAAGATCGTCGTATCTTACAAAAATATCAAATCAAAATAAAGTTCATCGTCTGACATAAACGGTAATAACGTAGAAGAGCAAATTAAACTTCAACGTTGATATCTGCTTACGCGACGGCCAAAAAGATTTAGCCTTAATGGAAGTTGAGAGTATATCGTGGAACGGAAATGTGGGGTGTATAGGCCCAACGAATCGCCGCGGTGGTGTGTGCGAAATAATAGGGTAATTGTTATGCTACGGCACGGTAGGCGGAGGATCTGAGCTCCGTGTCTTCGATAAGACACGGCTCTGAGCATACTTAACGAACTTAACTTTCCACGATCGTATGGGCATCTAGTTTTCGGCGGTACGATACTGGATATAATGAGGGAAATGTAATAAAACCAGCTAGCATGCCGATTTTATTATATTACATGAGAGACGTTATTGTATCATAAATTTGAAGATATTGTAAAATGAGATCAAATTTCTTTCCTGATTAACTATTTCGTTATGTTCATTTAAATAAAATTGAGTTGTCAATGATGAGAGGTTAGAAATTCTCATCTTTTATTCAATATAATACCTCTATTGATTTTAATTCTATTTCTATATAAGAGAATAATGAATATTTTGTAAAAAAAAAGATTACTGTGGCTACTTAATTTTGTAAATTTTTATGAAAAAACTTTGAAGTTTCGAGGCATGTTCTATTCATTTATAAAAGAATCATCAAATGGTGTGATAACATGAGGTTTACTTATATTCTGATTCTCTGGATAACATGGTGATTTAAATGTCCCAGTTATATTCTTAGTTAGTTCGATAAATTTGTCATATGGACATAATACTGTACAGCCGGGAATGATAACTTGTAATGTTTTCGGTGGAATACCTAAATAATGTAATATCTGTAAGAAGTAAACATTATCCATTGGTTATTAATTAGTCAAGTGACAAATATTATTTGCGTTGTCACTAGATAAAAATGACACACTTACTTTGACAAAATACTTCTTATTTCTTTCATGTAATTCTATAATAACGCTGCTCGTAAACTCTGGTAAATAATGATCGCGAATATTTAGAGCACGTAGCAATCCAAATACATTTATGTCATGTGCGGAGTAGAGATTAATTTTGCGATGTAGAGTTCCGTTGATCACTTTATTCATGTCGTTAATTAATGCATTTAATAACACACCTGCAAAAAAAAGATTGAATATTATATGAATATTTTACATATATAAAAAAAGTTACACTGAGAAAAATGACCGTTCAAAAAGTAACAAACGGATATTTCCGATTGATTTTGATCGGATTTATAAGACTATCCGATCAAATTTTAGGACTATCCGATCAAATTTATCGGATTTATAGGACTATCCGATAAATTTGATCGGATAGTCTTATAAATAAGATTAAAATCAATCGAAAATATCCGTTTGTTACTTTTTGAACGGATAAAGCCCGGAAATTTTTGATAATGCTACAATTAATTAAAGTCTTTGCTTTCTAATAATTAAGCTCCTTCTTTAGACTTCTCAATAATTTCAGATTATTTTTTAATAATTAGATAACTTATAAACAATATATATATATGATTTTTATTTAAACACACATACCTCCATTAAGATTATTTAGTTGATCGTAACTAAGTAAGTCGAAGAATAAGCGAGTCGCATTCAAAAGTGTGCCATTCGGATATATACGTCGCGTCCATTTAGGTAAAATTAATCCCATAGATGATTCTGCATTTAAAATATTATACAAACGAACAAGGCCCAAGAGATTTGTAATATTAGTTCCTGTATAGTTTGACGTTATCTTCATCAAATTGTCAAACTGTTCTATTTTCTTTCTCACTTCTGCATTTTGTAACACATTTTTGTAAATATCATTGTACCTATTGAAGACACATAAGAATAAATTTTTAATATTATTGTCGAATAATAGTTTAAACAAGAAATATATAATTTATCCAAGCAGAACAAAAAATCATCAAAATAATGTAAAAATGACTTTAAAATGATTATTAAAAGTTACGTTTCGATCAGATTCACGATTCTATTCATGATTTAATATCATTTTGACATTATTGTGATTTGTTTGGTTACGTAATAATTATGATAATTTGTGATTAATTTATAGGTGACATTATTTATATTACATACATATATTCTTCAAAATATAATGTATTTTTTATCAAATCTTAAGAATCGTTAAGACATCTATAAAGTATTTATAGAAAGATATTTTTGTACAATATATTAATTGCATTAATTATTTAATTCCTTCATATTTGCAAAGAATACAAATAATCAACTCGTCTATATGAAATATTCTTGTGAATGCAGACATAATCGAAACATTATTGCTGATCATACGACGTATAACTATTTATATTAATATTAATCGAAGAAAAGAGATTTGCTTACATAGAGCACTGCATTGGAAATAGCAGATTATCTTCATTCATTGGAAAATATATCATCTCTACTGGCTGCCAAGGAAGCCCCGAGTTCCACTTTTGAATTTCGACAGGTGGATAAAGCGCCGCAAGGACTAATTGTAGGGTCATCTTGGTTCGAGGCACCCATGAGCTACGTGCGTAGACATTCGGTGGATAATACAAATCTCCGAGAAACTTGTGGTATCTGTCTTTTAACACCAACCCTAATTCGTACGCTCTTTTCTTGCCGACCTTAAATGTTGTTAATAAAGATAAAGAAAAAGAAGAAGAAACTACGACATGCTATAATATTTCTTGCAAACTTAAAAATAAAGAAGCAATAATATTCCACGCAAAAACGGAGAAATGAGAAAAATGTTGATCTTTCCGCTATGTCGCAGACGCACTTACTTGTGTGGCAGTATATTCGCTATGATACACTACGAAAAGCTTTACGAAGAGCAGAAGATGCAATGCATGCATTAATACTAATTTATGTATACAGAACGTCTCACTTTTCGCGCATCATATTTCGGACAAGAGATTTTTTTAAGTACTTTTTTTTTAGCGATGCTATCAAGACATTTATAATTTTCGAATTAAGTGTAATTAAAAAAAAATGAAATTTTTCAAAACTGAACTCAAATAATTAATAAAATTACGTTTCTAAAATAGTTTCAAGTGGAGTCCAAATGAAATCTTAATTTGGGACGCAATTAAAAAGCATAAGATGTCAAAAATTGTAAAGTTAAATAAAATTGTAATTTTCCTTGATACCCTTGCTATAAAAAAATTAACTATAAATCGATAAAAAATCTGCTGTAATTTAAAAAATGTACAACAAATATAAAATGATCTGAATATAATTTTTGAAGATTACTTTATCAAATATTCCAATAAACATCAACTAACAGTAATATAACGTCAGTATTATAATTTTCTATTCAAAATGTAGCTATTATATATAACGTGTGTTGTATTACATTTGTGTTGTTGAGTAGGAAATTATAGGTAATATTGATATAATTGTTACGATGTTAGCTTATCGGATACACGATGCGTCACGTTATCAAATTATTTTAATGATAAAAAAAATTAAACGATATAATATATCTATGCTGAAAATGTAAATCAGATCTTACATTAGTTAAGTCTCCGTCGCCAACTGGATAGAATTTACGACTATTATATGGATCGTTTGGATAAGATTCGTTACTTCTCCACTTGTCCATTATACGATCGCCGTGTCTAAATACCTGAAAATTTCACGTTTTAATTGTGTTAATTTTGAATACATTTGAGAAAATATATATATTATAAATATTTCTTGTGAAGTGTAATTTTTTACATCATTACCGTGCTGACTAATCGTAACGTCAAATTATTATTCTGCCGGTGTGTAGTGTTAGACACCAATGCCTTCGATGTTGTTAATATAAAGCAGGAATAAAATATTAATGCTATGCCTAGGAGCTGATGAAATTTTGCCATCTTTTAAACTGAACGGCGTAAGATAATCTCAAATATTTGTAATGAAATATCTATAACAAAAATAATTCTTGACACTTACGTTATAGTTTCGATAATCTTAATATTAGATTAAAAATGAGAATATCATTGGATGACGATTTTATTTAAACTGATGATGTGGATTTTGAAATGTATAAACATTATGCAGCAAATAATACACTAATTTCTATTAACCTATACTTTTTGCACGAATGTTTACTATTTATTATTGTAGTTTCCATGTACATATAGATTTTATGTGTGTGTTAAACATTTTTCTAGATATCTCATCCGTTTATAAGCAATTAAATTTTTATTAAATTTCACAAAACATAAAAAAAGATCTTTTTAATAATCATATGAGTATAGTTATCATAAACTAATCTATATTTATATATATATATCTATAATGATTTTAGGAGATAAACCACGTATTCAAAACAAATACAGATACTTGACACAGTTAGATAAAATGTATATATTTCATTTCCTACAGAGAAAATAATAGTAAGGAATACAAGCAGAAGAACGATATTTTTGCATTTGTATAAATATTTTTTTAAAATCATATACGAGCTGCTAATTAATCAAAGTCCCTCTCTTTCTCTCACCTACAATCCCTACAATAACATCGGAGATTTATTCTCTACTCTGTAATTACAAATTTTTAATTAAAATTATAATGTTAATTTATATAATTATTAATTTTTATAAGAAGTGCACGCATGCTTTTTTAACATGACATATTTAATGGCGTATTTTTTATGTAGAATTATTGTTTTGTCTTATATAACCCGTTTATAAATGCGTAATATGTATAATAATCTTCACTTGAACTTGCAACGACATAGTCTTTGCACATGACACCTATAAAGATATATAGAGTGTCTCTAGATAAATGCCATTTGGAATAACTACTAAAATGATAGTAGATTGGAAAAAGCGTAAATGTAAATTTTCTTTATTATTTTTTAAGTCATTTCGACAAAATTGTTATTCGGTTTTTTTTTTGTGCTTTCATGGCACTGAAATGTATTTTTTTTTTAACACAAGATAATTTTAATATAACATTTAAAAATTCAGAAAATAACATTTTCTTTGTTAAAATTACCAGACTTTACATAAAAAATAATAAAGAAAATGTATTTACTCTTTTTTCCTACGTCCTATTGTTTAGCAATTATTTCAAATAGCATTTGTTTAGAGACACTCTTTATACAGGGTAATTTATAAATGCATATTAATATCTCAAGAGGTAAATCTACATACTAAAATAAGTAAAAACCGTCATATATATGTCCTACATACATACTTTAATTTTCGAGTTATGGATAATCAGAAAGAAAATGTTTGAAATACTCGCTAATATATAGATCGATTTACCATTCGAAATATTGACATACATTTATAAATCATCTTGTATGTCTATTCAGCATTATAAAATGTATATATTATTATCGCATGAGATAATGGGCTCTAATCGTATGCGGTGAGAGATTAAGTATCTATATCTTCAATATCAAGAACGTGCCTCGTTTATTGGATTAATTTATTATCTAGCTTTGTGTACATATTAATTAGAAAGACAAAATTATATATACAGATTCGTTCGTGACAATAAACTAATTTAACTACATAATTATGATGCTTAAATTTGTCGAGACGTTTACAGTATCCCAGAATAGTGTCATCTATGATAAAATTGTTATTGTCGCGAGACCGGATTATGATTCGACGAAAGAGATTTTCTTGGTTTTGAGACTAAGAACTCGAGCAATTCATTCTAAGAAAAGAGTTATTCGCGGATTAAATTTATTCAGTGAAAACAGAACGAATAATTATTTGGAAACCTTAATGGTTTCTCTATGTTAAATAATGTACGAGACTTTTATTTGTTACTTGCGTCTTGGCTAATCCTCCCAAATCTTTCGATAATCGAGGAGAAAGAGAAAAATGTTTAAATTGTAATTTCGTAAAGATTCTTTGTAGAAATATTTGAATCTTGTATAAACATGAATTATTACAAGAAAATGAGATCCACGTTATTAGTAGTGACAACTTATTAGCGACTCGTAATTTACAATTGAGGTCACACTACTGGCAGCGACAACGTAATAGTCCTTCGGACAACTTTTTAAGCGTATAATGTTCGAAAGAGTAAAAAGAATCGAACTTAAATTCAATGAATTTAAAATATATCACCTCTCATTAGAAGAACTTACCGTGCAAGGAGTTTAAAAGCGAATGAGGAAAAGTATAAAGTAGTTTCGGACCGAACCGTGGCTAACTTTCTTTCTAAGTTTAATACTGATGAACTACGCGAATGTCCGAATAAGGATATGAATACCGAATAAATGGATGAACACGTGCCTACAATGGGATTTTCTTAAATGTAAAGAGTAATAATAATTGTAGCGACCAAAACTGTAAAACAATAATGTTATCTCTTTTATATACCAGATAATAAAGTTGACAATTTTTAATTAATGCTTTCTTGTTAGTAATAATGTGAGCTACTCTAATTAAAAAAAAAAACCTATTTTAGAGTTTTAAAGAAAGTAAATTTATACATGTCTCTTATCCAATTCTATCTTATCATCGAAAATTAATATGCTCCATTTATCCAACACTTTAGTTCAAAAATCTTAATCTTTTTTATTTATTCCATTTGCTATTTACTTATTAAAGTGATCTTATTTTTACTAAAAATAAAAATTGGAACATTATATAGATGGAGTACTGACATTGACTAATTATTTTTGTTATTTCTTTAATTTTGAACAATGAAGAAGCATAAAAGCCAACGCAGAGTGACAGTGCAATAAATATATTAATTTACTTTACATATATCTTGATAAACGTTTCAACCATACATCTGATTATCCTCAGTATCGCAAATCAAACATATTAATCGCTACTTACAAAATTGTCGTTTACAAAATATTTATAATAACATAAATGTCCGTCACGAAAAGATTTTTCTTTCTCTTTGTCTTATTATATGACGTCGTTGAAAATTATTGTTACTTAATTTGAAATTCCACCAGCATCTTTAATTTTACTAATTATTGTTATGTCTCTATATATAATAAAATAATCTCATTTATTTCCGTTATGTTTTAATAACACACAGATATTCTTAAATTAATTTGAAATCTTTAAAAAATATAATATGGTAAGAATAGAATATGTGTATTATGTGTGTAATATGCGTATTATAAGATATCCATAAAATATTATTCGCTTTATTTAGGATAATATTTAATTTATATTTTACATACTTACGTGTGATAAAATTTTTACTTTCGTAATATTCAGAACTTTAATGTCTATAATAATTTATTCTTCGTAAATACCCGTTGTTAGTAGTTATCATTTTAGCATTAACGGCAAAGATTCAAAAGAGGAACTTGAACTTTTTCCAACGTGATATGATACTCGGTTGCAACAAATTGACTGTTGCACTTCTACAACACGACGAGTTTCTTAAGACTCTGCTGACGTACGACTGACTCGAGCGACTAAAAAGCTGAAAGATAAAAACGAGAAATGTAGCGAGAAAAAAATAGTGAGAGCGCTCTCATATAAATGATTTGAAAGCGTTCCCCTCTTTGGAACGAAATATACTCAGAAAGAAAAGATCTCACTGTCACAGCAAAACCATTTTAATGTTCCATTGAATTCAACGTAAAAATAATCGATCTTTATTATTATAATCAATTTTTATTAAGAAATCTCGTTGAATAAATCTATAGAAGTAAAAATTCGAATTTGCTATTAAAACAAATTCAATTTGCCACTAAAATAAAATAAAATTTTCCATAGTAATGATAGAAACTTCCAAAATTATTTTTATCAAACAAAATTAATATTCTTAATAAATATTCTTAATAAATCTGTTTGTGTAATAATTAACGATAGTTGCTAAGACAATATAAAGTATACTGCATCAGTAAATTTCATTTATATTAATATACATTTAACAAGTCAATTAAATCGTTAAAATGTCTTTTTTAGATCTTTACCTCAAAATTCTGAAGAGAATTGAAGAATTTGGGACTGATTAAATCTAGAATTACGATTGTGAGTTTCCATATTTTTTATGTAACAAAACAGATGAATATTTTATGATTACGTTTTTATGTATATCTTTATATTTAATACATATTTAGTTGGCAGTATTCAACTAAATATTTATTAAAATTGACTATATTTTTTTTCAGTGTGGGTGTTCGTATGTGAAAAATTCAAACTTTATTATAAAAATTTAAAATAGTCGATAAACGTTTCGATCCTCCCTGATTTGCTACATAAAACGAGTACATATTTTATTATTTTTCATTATTTAATTCCAGAGACTTATAAGCGTAGGTTTATGTCGCTTACGTGTAACGCTGAGTTGGATAAATCAAAAGTTTCATCAGTAATACCCTATTATTAAATTGCAATTTCATTGTATAAAACATGCTTTTTGTTGAATTAGTATTCACTATTAAATTTATTAAGAAATTTATTTGCAAAAACTTATATAGCAAAAGAGTAAAAATAATGTTGGTTCAGGTGTTAGTCAACGAATGAGACGGTAAGGCCAAGTAAGAACAAAATCATGATTCGAAACCTTGATATTGGTACAGCTGTAGAACGATAATAAGTTTATACAGAGATAATGTAAATTATTGAAAATATAAATCGTAAATTATAAACATCATAAAAATTGTAATTGGTAATAATATAAAAAATACATAATAAATGTTTTTATTAAAGATAACAAAAAAGATAAAGTAAAATGTAGGTTTTATAAAATGACCATGTGCTGTAATAAAACTTAATGTAAGTCAAATCACATAAATATGTAAGAGTTATAAGCATTATGCTTTTTGTCAACAGTGTTAGGCTCACAAATAAATCTTAAACAAAGAATGAGAAATTGTAACGTTTGATAATGTATCTATATATAGAAAGAGAAACCTTTACGTTATTTTAAATAAATTCACACATAGCGGGTCGAGAGATAACGTGTCGTTGTGTAAATTCAACCATACTTCTGTCTTTTTATATGTATCATTTCGGACATAAGTCTTTTATTTAAAATTTTTTCTTCATCAAGTATCTTAACATTGTCCCAATCAAAATCATGAGATGTCTCGAGTCTATGATCAGTGATCACCGAGGGTTGAGTCGTATTCCTGTTAATGTGGCATCTGTGCTCTGATATATGTGTCTTTAATCACCTCTCAGTCTGACTTGATATTAATGATTTGATTCTTAAACATGACTGTTTTTAATTTAGCATACTTGACCTTACCGTCTCATTCGTTGGCTAATACCTGAACCAACAACATTATTTTCACTCTTTTATTATATAAGTTTTTGCAAATAATAAGTAATAATTATATTCGGACTCTCAAATTTAAAACAATTTAAAAGTATAACTAAATTAGGCTAGTGAGAGTCAAGCAACGGTGAACGGCGCAAAGATAGGTGAAAACCATACTCAGATGTTAACTTAAAGTCTTCTGTATTTGGACGTTTCAACTCTCTTTGGAGTCATCCTCAGCAATAAAGTTACAATATGATTGACTTACATGTCCTCGATGATTAAATCACTCTCAAATTGGCAAGGATGCAGCGTCGTTAATCTAACAATTACATAATTTTGTCATTAGATAATGCCCGAGTTCACAACATTAATTGACTTACCACCATAGGACATGAAGCGTGTCACGAAGTCATATAATAATCATAAGAACTCACAATTAAATATAACAAATTTAAATGATATCGACATCTTTAACTATCAGTATACATTGACATGTCGCTCGGAATTGAGTTGTTCTCGATGTAAGAGGTCAACATGTACGAAAACAATAAGGCAAGTTTATAAACTTCAAGATAAAATCGCATGTACATTATTCCATTCGCCAATCAAAATCGCAAAACATTTTTTTAAATCGCAAAACGTTTTTTAAAATCGCAAAAAATTGTTTTATGTAAAAAATTAGAATCGTAAAAATTAAATTAATGATCAGAACAGTATCATATTAATAAATAACAACTATATAAACAATTATTTTTTAAAACTAATAAATTTTCGTCGAATGAATAAATTTTGAATAACTTAAATTAACATAAAACATTTTCGTCAACAAATAAAACATGAATAATTTAAATTAACACATCCACAATTAAATTAAATTAGGAGAAACTTTCTAACATTGCTGCATAAGTGTAATGCAATCCTTCCGTATCTGAACGTAAATTAAGGCCATTATTTTGCATTTGTATAAATACCGTTTCCGAAATCAGTCTTTTTTTCAAAAATTTCTCCTTATCCAAAATTCTGACATTCTCCCAATCGAAATCATGCGAAAATTCAATACGATGGTCAGTAATCACTGAGCGGCTATTAGTTAGATAATGCCTGTATTCATGTCCTATGGTGGTAAGTCAATTAATGTTGTGAACTCAGGCATTATCTAATGACAAAATTGTATAATTGTTAGATTAACAACGCTGCATCCTTGCCAATTTGCGAGTGACTTAATCATCGAGGACATGTAAGTCAATCATATTGTAACTTTATTGCTGAGGATGACTCCAAAGAGAGTCGAAACGTCCAAATACAGAAGACTTTAAGTTAACATCTGAGCATGGTTTTCACCTATCTTTGCGCCGTTCACCGTTGCTTGACTCTCACTAGCCTAATTTAGTAATACTTTTAAATTGTTTTTGCAAATAAGTTTCTTAACAAATTTAATAGTGAATACTAATTCAACAAAAAACATGTTTTGTACAGTGAAATTGCCAATTTAATAACAGGATCGTTGTTGATGAAACTTTTGATTTGTCCAACTCAGCGTTACATATAAGTGATATAAACCTACGCTTATAAGTTTCTGGAATTAAATAATGAAATAATAAAATATGTACTCGTTTTATGTAGCAAATCAGACAATTTGATATATAACAAATTTTGAACACATTCTTAAATTTGCGTTGTTTCTTATTATATTTGTAATTGCGTCATCAAAAATGTTGTATTGAAGAGGACCCGAAACGAGGGTTGAAACGTTTATTTCTATTTTAAATTCTTATAATAAAGTTTGAATTTTTCACACACAAACACCCTGTGTTGGCTCATAAAGGCATTATCCATAGTAATTAACATTTGATTATCTTGTTATCAAATGATTAATGCTGATATTATTCATTTGCAAAAATACTTACTTCAGCTAGATTAGCTCTTATCTATATATTATTTGAATTATATTCATTAGAGCCTTAAAGTGATTTTTAAGTCATTCGTTAGACATTTATCTCTAATTAATTCTATCTCAATCGTGTGCCCGAGAAAATTTATATTATTTTTTAATTACACTAAAACTTTCAAGAATTTCTAACTCCATACTAGTTATTCTATTACACAGATATTACTCAATTATTTCCTATAATTTTAATTTTTTTATTTAAAAAAATTGACAAGTGAAATTTGGCATAAAATCTTTACGATCTATTTAAATCCGATCTAAAGCCATATGTACTTTCTGTATATCATGTATACGTGCATGTTTTATACCACAAAAGAATTAGATTTTTACGGATCGTTCGATTATTACTAGCTCGGTTGAGAGATTTTCGTTTCATGATATAATATACGTTATGTTTTGATAATATATTTTCATAATTTAACAAACATTCCTTTACGATTATGTGCTTTATTTTCGAGATGCATTCGCACTGTATCTCACTCTCTTCATTATATGTCGCTCAAACTTTGACATAATAATGCCCAGCATTATATTAGATTATAACCGCAATATGTCTTTCAGGAAACATGAAGAACCTATATATATATATATCATTACTTGATATCAAGAATACCCAAAGTTACATGTTTAAAAATTTCGAGGTGTATTATTATTCACGTGGCTCCTTCAATCGTATCGCTCGAATTTTTACGCGCTCTAAATTAGCACATGTATGTACATAGCACATACATTTCGACCTACCTCTCTTCGAGATATCCGAGTGGAATAATGGTGCAAGTAGAACAGCCCTTCAAAAATTCACTGAGTTTGATTACAGTATCGTCTCTCTTTGCCGGCGTATATGGACACAATTTTATGCGGGCGCGGGTATCTTCCCAAGTATTTTCTCATTTTCTCACTTCGTGGACGGAATCTACGTCACGTATACAAATAGTGGCTATTTCGGCATCATAGCTCTGCAATTTTCATTCCGACTCGCGAGAATATGCCGGTTTTCATCCACTATGAAGATCAAGCGTAATGTCAAGTCCGAGGAAATTTAAAAAAGCGCCAGGTTATCAACTCTTTTACCTGGTGGTGCACCATATATGATACATAACTTCAATTAGCGTTACAGTCTGTGCATGAAAGCTTTTCATCATTTCCTCCATTTCCGTTTTACATCAGGAAATTAATCTACATATCATAATTTGATACTTTTGCTGTTAAACGAGAAAAATGTAATTTTTATCTTCCATTAATTCTATTTAACATAAGACATTCTAAAACAAACTTTTATGAAAAAAAGATTTATCAGATAGAAATAGTTAAGAATCAAATATGAATACTCAAAACCGTGATGATAAACAACATTTTCATACAGATTGGTTTCTCGCTGTACATACGAGATAACTCATCATCAATCTTCAATAACTTTTTAAAAATCAGAATTGTTATTTAGTAAAAACATCGAAGAGAGGAATATTATTTCTTTGCGATTTTTTTCAAAATTGTACTGCGATAGCAGTGTTTCATTTCAAATTATAAATTTAAAGTCAAAATACGCTTGAAATGAAGCAAAAAATGAAAGAATCTTGTTATATATTTTTATTACTATAGAATTTAACTAAAAAAAAAAATTTTTTTTCACCATAAATACATGCCGTCCTTTTGTTTTTACAGTTAAAGGCTGCATTAATTCAAGAAATATTACTTGTCGTTAACTAAAAAGTAATACATCACGAGAGAGCACATCACGTTGAACGCAACGCGACGCGACACAACGCAAGGCGCCGGGGCACAGGGCGACACGGATCGAAGGTAAGTAATTAAAATGGAATCCGACCGCATCGTAACCGCTCGCGGAGACAGGGATAGAGGTTGAGGGGGTGACTACGACGTGCGTAGAACATCCCTGGTCGAATGGAACTGCGATTACAATTCCAGAATGCTGCCGAACAGGTCGAAAACCGGTTATATCCGCTCGCACGCGGGTCAACTGCCAGGACGAGGTAGCCCCGTTTACTTCTCCGCTTCTCCATCCGTTTACTGGCGCCGTATCCTACCTTACTCCAATATCCGTATCTCTTCCCCTTTCCGCGACTTCTCCCTGTCCAGCTCTCCCTCTCACCGTCTCTCTTATTCGCCCCGTCGCGTCGTCGGCTACGGCAATGGAATTCGAATTGTAATTTCTAACCGCGCGACTACGCACGAGCCATTACCTTGCCGTTCGAAATTCGTAAACGGATTGCGGATTCCCGGACTTCCACGCGGCTCGTACTAAGAATCCATATCCCATCAAGGCTTCCATGCCGAATATGCGTGATACGTGCCGCTCGAGAACCGGGGCTTTTCGTTCGGCTCGCCTTGTGTCATATTTCGAGTTGTATCGATATGGTATTTCGTATTTGCGTCATTGCCTCCTTCGAAATGTTTCTATGAATGCATCATCGCCGTTCTCAGTCGTGAATACATCCTCCACTGATGTGACGTAGCTATTTGCCAGTCATCACACTAATGGCACCCCTGTTATTTAATACCGTTCGTTATATATATTCAATGTTACAATCACAGAGTTACTAGCCATTTGAATGGCACTTCAGTAATTATATCAAGGATATTCACTAAGATGATAAACAAGCTGCCATGTCATTGTCGGTTGTGGTATTTAGAAAAAAAAACAAATTCTTTTATGGTATTAATAATAATTTTGTCATATACACGATTGACAAGTCTTCTATTAAATATATGCCAAATAATTATTCATTTATTTTATAATGTCTTTTTTAGATAATCTATATAATTTGTAGCTAAAAAGATTTAAGAAATTAAAGTATAAATATATATATATATATATATAATTAAATACATTTGCTGTTATTTTCTACAGTTGTGTATTAAAAAAAATATATTATAATTGTTCTTAAAATGATTTATATTATAATTTTATACGTAAATAAATGTAATGATTTTTGTCGTAAACATTTTTAAGCCAATCATTTCATAAAAACTTCTAGATTTTTTACATATATTTAATTATATTACATACCGTTTCTCATAAATTCGGAAACGCTTGTAATTTTTTCATATTTCACGAAGAATTAAATGTCTCGGTGAAAAAAAAAATTATGGAGAAGTTTCAAAAATGCATATTAAAGAGGAGAAATAGAGCTTTAAAAATTTCTTTTTTATGATATTTTGTTCTTATTACAGAATTAAAAATTTTTCCATATTTTTGTTTTACTTTAAAGCGCTGTAGCTTGATGAAACATCATCGGACAAAAATTAACGAAAAAATATAAGGCTTTTTTTATATTTAAAAATAGTATTTTAGAAAAATTGGTGCAATGATTTTTAGTAATAATATTGGGCTTCTTTAAATAAAGACTCATTTGTACAAAATGCTTTTAATTTAAAAAAGAAATTACGAAATTAAAAAAAGTTCATAGAATAAAAAAAAGAAAAAATTATTATAATGTTCTCAATTTACATACATTAAAAAATTGTTTAAATTTAATTTTTTATGAGAAAGATGCAAAGATGCAAGAAAATCCGTAAGTATTCTTGAATTGATGAACGATAGTATATATACATTTTGCTTCTCTCCAATTCGTAAATGATATATTAATAGACAATAGGAAAATATTTTACTAAATTAATATTTCTATTAAAATTATATTAAATGCTTACGAATAATTAAATACTAATATATTAAACATATCTAATCTAATATTAAATACTGTAGTACATATTAAACTACGAGTTGCTGTTTCTCGTCTGTTATTTTCTGCAAGATATTTAGGAAGACTACTCCACATTAGAGCATTCTTGTTCACTCAGCGTCATTACTGTTTTATTAGGAATAATTTGTTCTGAAAAATAAATGTAGACTAATCGTACGGAATAATGCGCTAATTTCTTTTGATATTAAATGTAGCAGAATATATGAAACTTTCGGTCATTTACGATAAAGACGTTTTCCTTCTCTCTGCTATAATCGAGATAACGAATCTTCGCTGAGGGAACACGATTATATCGATCATTTCATCGTACGTGGCATCCAGTAACTTCGGGTCTTGTACATCCTGCCCCTTCACCTTTTCTGTTCTTTCCTCGGTTAGCTTTTATCAGAAAAATCTATTACTCATCCATCTTTAAAATTAATTAACAAGACTAAGTTTTACGCAAATAAATAATTTTTCATTTTCTTGATAATATAATAAAACAATTAAAAAACGAAACCTTCTCTTTTTGATACTTAATTTCTTAATTAATATAATTAAAGCCGTAAATAGAAGTGCAATAAAAATTGTACTTAATACCATTGCATTTAATAAAAACATAAAGATATATCATTCTACGATTATATATTGATAACAAGGTATGGTTTTCTTGGGAAAAATTAATTAAAATTTGCCGAGTTAATTCATATTTATTCATTTCGTGATACGGCGAGTACTTTCCGGCGATTTCCTCGAGGGGAAAAGAACACCCTAACAATGCGGCTGAACGAAAGAGAAGCAAGCCATTGGGGGAAAGAGAAGCCCGAATGAATGGCCGACGAGAATGCCTGGCGAGGCGGCTGCTCGCCATGGATCGTACCTATTATGAAGTAACGTAAAAGAGACTAAGAAAGAGAGAATGAGAGAGCGCGTGCGCGAGTTGAGAGTGAATTTAATTCATAATCTGCTGCAATGCCTACTTGCCGGCAACTCAGCTCATCAAGATTTCAGAATGTCTTTCTTTCTTTTTCTTTCTCGACCGTGACAAGTTCGCCTTCTGAATATCTTAGAGACTTTTGCAACTTCATCTCGTTGTGGCGAGCAATGTAACAATTAATCTATTTTGCAAATCTGCCATATATGTATGCAGATAATATCTTCTTTGTAATATTTTTTTTATTGATATTGTCAACAGAAATTAAAACTTAACATAATTTTTAAATAACGCTTAACCCTAGAATAATCACCTGTTCTAGAGTATTTTTACACCCCAGCGGCGAAAATATGTGAGTTGTAAAATAGTGTTTTGTAAGAACATTTTTTAAGATAGGTATATTTTTTTGATAATTATTCTTTACGAACCTTTAAATATACAATTCTATCAAAAACTCGCAATAGAAAAAATATTATATTAATTGAAATCTTCATTTATTAGAAATATTGTCATTATAGGCTACGTAACGTGCTTATTCCGTTTAATACGTGTTTGATTTCTACTTATTTTTTATTAAGAATTATATAGAATTTGTGAACATTAAGGATTTAATCACAATTTTTAAGAAAATTGTGATTAAATTCATCATATTCGCAAATTCTAAATAATTCTTAATAAATTAGAAAATAATTAATAATACAATATGTTGTTAATAATGTAATTTTAATTGGAATGTAATTTTAATTGATGTAAAACATTCCAGATAATTGCAAACAAATCTGGTAATCGTACTCGCGAGTTAAATGGTTGTGTAAGATAATAAATTGTCAGCTTGTTTTTCGTTCCAATATTAAAAAAATACATACGCAGTATAATTGTTGAGAATAATAATACGTGAATAAATTTGTTGATAATACGTGAAGCTTTTGCGTTAAAATGACAACTATTCGGACATTTACATTTGGAATCAATATTTCCGCAAACACTGTCTATATGTGTAACCACGACAGAATGATGAACGTAGAAAGGAAATATGTACATGGCATGAGGCAAGGATTTCAGAACGTTGAAGCCAAACGAAACGAACGGTGCCGATTAAGCGCCGCTAAACTTCGCCGTCGTCCCGTCCCGTCCCAATTCTCGTACGGAATGGCGTGGTTTTAATTAGCGACCGCCAGACGAGCTTACGGGCTTATAAACTGATAGTAACTTGTCAGCGGGGGGAACGCCGTGTTACGCGTAAAATGATTTCACAAGCCGCCTTGGGCTGCACGCGTAATTAATCCTCTGGTTAGTATGCCGACCGGCGAGTCGCGGCTTGTTACAACATTCGCGACAATAAACGGCGAAATATTGCGCAAAGGTTGACACATTCCCCGCCGATCCCCGTTATACAACGCGACGTGTATCCACTATTAGAGCTTCACTCAACCAACGTATCCGACGTTGTTGAACTTTCATGCCATCCCCCTACACAGCTCTGCCGCATAAACACATATTCGGCCTGATTTAATCCGTCGATGGTAGATAGCGTCTCACTTCACGGATTCATGCGACTCCACCACGCGACCCAAATGTTACGAGCACCCAAGTTTCCTTTTCCTCAACACCTCGCTAGATGCCTCTTCCCTCATCCCTGGACCTTATATTTAGCTTACCCACAGCAAACAGAATCATGCTTTGGGGGATGAAACGTTTGCGGAGTTCCCCGTAATCCGTTGCGTTGTAACTTGTGGTTGGTTGCAGAGTACTTAACCAGAATAGAAAAGTAAAATTTGAAAGATAAATGAAGAATTTATTAATTATCAATTGTTAATAACGTACGAATCAATTGATTTAAGAATGACTGGTGTTTAGCAGAAAAAGCAACTTTGTAACTGTTGTGAAACTTTTTAATATGGTTGGTCTTGCCCTTAATTTCTCTAAATGTATAAACCAATTATATTCAAGAATTTTATAACAGTTGCAAAACTGCTTTTCTTGTTAAACGCAACCAAAAATTACAAAGATTAATTCTTTCTTCTTTGTTCTTTCACCGTAATATTTGACGTATTTATTTACCTTTCATTTATTGTGCTACATCGGATACAACAAATAAAAGATACATTAAAAAATGATAAAATATTTGATATTTGTCATTTATAAAAAATATTTGATAACTATTTTTGCTTATGTCAATTAGAGAAAGGATTAGAAATTGAAGGAAGATGAGGAAGTGATACTGGATGAGAAGATAATCGCGATTCACATAGAGTTCTTACGTAACCCGTTCTTTTATTACATATGTCGAGCATATTCATAAGAATGTCTCGCTTCTTCGGTTTTCTTGTAAATAACAACATTCAAATCAACTTCGCAAAGCATAAATATTATAATAATATATATATTATATAACATATATATATTTATATATGTATACCCAATATAGTCCCCCATAATTCGTATATTTATATATTTATATATTTGTATTTTCATATTTATAATTTGCGTTATGTATACATATATACCTTCGCGTTTAATACGTCTTATCACGCACTTACAATGCTAAGACGGCGAATTTCTTTCACTTTTCTTTTTCACGTCGATCCGCTTTTTTTATTACTTTAGAGGCTACGGTCAAAATATCTCTCGCTAATAAGATTTACCCTTCTTGCGCGTTTCTCCGCGCGTGAGAAACGATGGCGAAAGTACGAAAAAACTTAAAAGCGAAAATTCACGAAACGGAAAAATGGATTAATGATGTTGGTGTACGTGACACGCCGTACACTACCATCGCTGGTTGCGAAGCTTATTCTACGTGCAATTCTTATCACTGGTATACTTCTATTTACAGGGTTCGCCAATGACGAGTCAACGTTCGAGCATTCTTAGACCGATAATTCGAATAATCCGCGTCACCATTTTCCCTTAGCCATTCACAGATTTCATTAACATCCTTTGATTGTAGTAAGAATTTAGAGGTAACTTTCAAACTATTTTTTTTTCGTACTATTTTTGTCTTTTCTTTTATCTTTGACTTATAATTCACTGTCTTTCAATTTCAATGATTCCGCATGTGATTCGTAAGTCCGATAGTGTGTTTTTATTCTGAATTTATAGGATCTATTTAAGTTAAGATTTAAAAGAATTGAAAATGAATTTTATCACAACTACAATGCTAACGGAAAATGGCATTACGTATGGGTGTTACAGGCAAGAAGTCATTGTCATTTTACATGTAATCACATACACGCGCACACATACACGTACATACACATGTACAATGTGGATTCTACTTATATTGTGGGCTGTGGTTGGTTCTCAATAGGTGATAGATAGTTTTAGAGTTTTTAAATAAGGCCTGAAAAGAACATCTTTATTTTGTTGCGTAATAGTCTTGGGTTTTTAGTGAACAAAATTATTCGAGATATTTAAATGATTGTTCTATATTTTTGTTTTACATAAGATTGTATAGTACGCTTGTAACTAGCTCAATCCATTACGTAACAAACTTTTTAAGCGTTACTTAATCCTTCATCGGCAATGTGAAATTTTCACACTTCGTCTGGCTCTTCGAACTTCAGTGCAGATTTTTATATTATGTCGAACTATATAAAAATCTATAAAAAAATTCTTACATTTTTGTAAAAGCTTTAACAACAAATTTTTATTATCATAGAAGTTAAATTGTATTTTAATTATTTTTTACAAATTTAAATTTATTCACCAAAATTCATAATAAAAAAAATTGACTGTGTCTTTAAGGCCAATTGCCGGCAGAGGGCATTATTAATTACTTGTGCCTATTAGTATTGTGAAATAAATATTCACTATACCAAAATAACAGACGAATTCAATTATCTTTGAGTTTGTGAAAGAATTGCAAAGTGTTCGTATTTATCTTTCCTACTCAAGATTATATAAAATTGTATGAAATTGATAAATAAAACTTTGTATAATTATACATAGAGTAAACTGTAATTTGAAAATGTCAGTAATAGTTAACATTAATATAAAGAAAAATTCAAAAACACTTGTGCATCATTTTGATGGTAGGAATAATATTGGTCTAAAACTTTATTTAAAGCCTATCGACGTATCGTATAATACAATCTATATATTGCTATGCAATATATTGTGTTTAATTACTTTTTTTCCGCAATTTTATTTTTATCAAACAAACTGTTTATAATGTATCTATAAAAATGCTTTTCAATCAGAAATATTGGTTAATCGTTCATGCGTAAATGCACGCAGTAAATATGTTTTAATCGATAAGTTGAGAAACAATCGTAGCGTTGACCAGATTGGGATTTGTCGCAGTAATCTCTACAAATTGCAAACGTTGCGATGTCCTAAAGGCGCGTGATCCCCTCATGTTAAATGCTTATGACTTTTAAGATCGCTAGTCTCGCGAATGATACGATTACAGACCTCATCAGAGTAAGTCTGCGTAATCCCTAAGTCGACCCGTTCCCTTCTTTAATCCATGCCGGGCATTAACTCCTTTGCGCGCCGAGTGCAGGGACTCTCTCGAACCTGTTGCTTTAAACAAGATGTACGCTGAATAATGGATATTCCTAAGTAGTTAGAAGTCCGCTTAAAACCCGGTACGGCCGAGCCGGCCTCTCTCACGACCGCCTACGAATAAATCCCAATTTGATCAATTAATACGTAAATAAATCGATCGCGCGACACAACAGCGTGAAGCGTGGATTCGATATTTATAGCAAATATGTAATTTACCTTGCAATTATTTCCTGTTGATTCTATCAAGTGGACACTCAGCCGGAAAATTTTTGGTGCCGATTCAGTTTGATTACGAAACATACGTCGATGTTTCGCTATGTGTAGTATCGATGTGCGTATATGCGTATGGAAGGTTACTAAGGCCTGTTACACAATAGAATCACAAATCGTAAGAAATTAACTAATCATAGTCAATTATTTTTGTCATATTCAACTGTGATTGGCTAATTTCTTACGGGTTACGATTTGCGACTCTATTGTGTAACAGGTTTAAGGCGGTATTCGTAGTCGATACTTATTTTAGACCATCTTAAGTAATGTCTTAAGATACTGATACAATTCTGCGATTGGTTGATGACATCTTAGAAGACTATATTTAAGATAGTCTTAAATATAAGACTCGAATATGAATATCGATCTTAGGGCACGCATTTCTTTCTGTTTGTATAAATCGCTTATTCTTAACGCGTTAAAAAGTAATAAAAGATAATAGGTCACAAAACAGTTTCAACAATATACCTATGCTTAAAGCTTCTGGTCACAATTGCCGTCCCCGGGATCATGACGTCAGAAACGAGAAATGCAAATCGTGCTTACATCAAAATAATTTGTTTTTTTCCGTACATTATCACAAGTATGTTATAACGTAGATATATATTAAAACAGATAACGTAGATAACGTAGATATATATTAAAATACGAAATTTTACAGTCACATAAATAAAATATAGATATAATTTGAACTACACGCATTCTATATTTCGAGAGAAAATGGATTTTACAATAGTTGATCGAGATTTAAGTTATTATTTCACAGAGTAAGGAATATATTCGGCACATTCGATAAATATTTTCCATTCAAGACAAGTCTCGACATGTAAGAGAGTTAAATTATTTTGAGGTACAGTATATCAAGAAGAAAATGAATTTAAATGACTTTTCACTTCTGATTCTGTATGATTGCACGCATAACAGGTAATTGGAATTATAATTAAATAAAGGAAGAGCATGTGCCTATAATGTGAAAAGAGGATTGCGATTTCAGAACAATACCGAATTGATTCGTATGCGACTGATAGTGTTCGACTTGTTACGATATATCCCCATTTCTTTTTTTGCAAATTTTCCATTTTCTTCTTCTTCCCTTCCCTCTCCCCCGCTGTTCGTACTTTCTTCGACTGCCTCTCCAGATAAGAACAATTCTCCCGTACCGAATCTGACGTTTTAATCTCAAGTATCCAGATGGGTTCCATGATTTCGTACGTAAGGAGGTAAGGATAGGAGGTGGAAAGAATTGGAGAATTTAAAAGTACTTGGCAGAACGAGAAAGTTTACCACGAAATAAAAAAAGTAGAATCGATGCTGGAGATAATAATATATACACGCATTTTATACATTTTACGAGTATATAATTTGAAAAAAAAAAAAAAAGAAATAGTTGATGATATTGGGATACAGTCGAGCCGTGATTACGTACACAAATAGAATCTGATGTTGATAGAGAATTAACTTTGCTCGAAACGTGACTAACACCCATGAGTCTCCCTCGGGACATATATCGTTGTGACGAATCTCCGAACGGAAGCATTTCTACGTTATTGACAAAATTGAGAACCCTCACGCATCGATCGTACAAACGAGAGAAGAAAACTATTTCGGGAAGGGGATATAAGTTCAAACATGTTGAAAAACTAGTTGGCTCGGTGAAACTTTAATTCAGTATTAAGCTCGAACGATTTCGTTTTGATATTCCAGAAATGTCATTTAGTTGCGCGACTGAAATACTCCCATATAGTGTAGTTTAAAAAACGTAATGACTCACTCTCACACACGTTCCGGGTTGCACTCTCTCACGAAGACGAAATCACTGGTATTTGTTGGTTTGGTGTCATTGTTACGGCGTTATACAATATATTACACTGAAAGCGATAGTCGTTGCACTTTGTTAATACCCTTTCCTCTCGTTCTCGTTGTTCGACCTCTCGGTGCGTGTTTCATCCCTTATCTCCGAGTCACACAACGCACAATCGGTGAAAAAAAGATCGATGAGGATTCATGTCTCTTAAATTCTTGGCCAGTCGTGGACTGTCGTTGCTACACTAACTTGGCACGCGTAAATTACTCTCCGCCATTTAATACGGACGCTATCTACTCCGGTCAGTCTTTGTGTCATCTTTTGTAATTGCGTGTGTGTGTGTGTGTGTGTGTGTGTGTGTGTGTGTGTGTTTTATGTGCACGTGTATTATGTACGAGCGTCTGTCTTTCGTGTCGTTTGAGTTCTAATTTTTCTTCCTTTTATTCTCTCTTTAATTGAGTCCGTTAATTAGAGAGACCACCGCCGATATCAACGACGAGGTCGTCGTTCGCTTTCTTTTTCTTTTCGGATCTTGCTTATCGAATTATCGTTACGACCAGAGCAATTAGTAGAAGCGTCACGGTCGTCATCACGCCCGTTGCTGAATCTGAAATTAGACAAGATATTTCACTGTTTAAGATTGAAACGTCAATCAATATGAAGACTTTCTATAGAAGCTATATTTCTCAGTTTAAATACGTACATTTAATATTTATATAATAAGAATCAATAATTTGCTTATAACTGTTAATGTATTTGCTTCATTTTTGAACAAACATCGCACAAATTTCGATACTAACGTTAATAAATCTCTGTTTATAAATCATTTAATTCTTTCTAAATAACTTAACTATATTTGAAATATTCTTTAAAATATAATATTATACCAGATAAGGAAGCGTGAGAGAATTACGAACAAGAGGTAAACGTAAACGATATTATTAGCAGTACATATTAGAGTAGTGATAATCTCTCATTTCTCACACCCATCGATATGTTATCAGTTTCATACTACAATATGTAATCATAGAGCACACTGTTTAGGATAAATACAATTACACTGTAAAAAATAAAATATTAATTTTAACTTATAGTTGTATAGTGAACTTTCTGAGACATGCAAAAATGTTAAAAATTAACATGTCTCAGAAAGTCCACTATATAACAATAAGTTAAAATTAATATTTTATTTTTTACAGTGTACATGTTTTCGATGTTTTTGAGAATAAAGGAAAGTGGGATAATTCTAATTACTTAAGAGAAATGTTAAATAAAATCAACAACTTATCAATTATAGACATTTTTATTCAAAGATTATTTGATTTTAAATTACAACAATTAACATTCGTATATTATCAATATAAATTATAACTTTAAATAAGAAAGATACCGTAATACCTATGCGTGCAATGGGCAAGGATTTTGTTTCTATTATAGTTTATATTGATAATACATGAATGTTAATTATTGTAGTTTAAAGAATCGAAATATTTTTTTGAATAAAGACTTCTACAGTCGAGAAATAATAGTCGGTTTTATATTTAACTTTTTCCTTAGTGTTTGCAGTTCCTTCACTCTCCCCACATATATGGTATATTGTACCAGATTCTAATATCTCGAGAAAACTATAGCACGGAGAGACCTTCGCTCTCGCAATGATACGGGATAAAAAGGGAAGGGTTCTCTCGCCATCGGTAGCCTCGAGAGGTCAATGCACAATCAAGGGCTTGGGACGACGAGAATCTGTCGTTACCCCGTTGCAGGAAGGTTGCTACGGAAGAATCCCTCTCCTTCTGAGAGAGGATATGCCGAGAAAACGGAAACGAGTGCAAAGGGATGAGTGCCGATTAGTCGACGGCCCAAGCGAAGTAGATACAGAAGAGAGAAATAAAGATGGACGAGAGGAGAGAGGGGCAGGGGAAAAAAAGAACAAAATGAAGAGAAAAAACGGGGGGAAAAATGGGAAGTCAGTTATTCTTCCGGTTGGCCTGTACTGTGCCGTTAGCTATTACTCGCTTGGAGAGAAATGTATTCTCCGGCCTTTTCCTGGCCTCACTCATCTCTAATTACGAATCAGAAACAACCTGGTGGGCCGTCGCCTCCGCTGGTCGGATCACCTCCTCCTTCCCCGTCTCCTTCACCCTTTTCTGTTCTCCGCGACCCTTTCTAGAGTCTTTCCGACTCTCATTCAAGGCTCGTAAGCAGTAACTTGCCTCCCTGACCCCCTTTTCCCCTCCTCTATCTTTCTTTTATCAGGTCCCTGACGCTGCCCCAGGAGAATTCTTCGCTTCGCTACTTTTGTGCGATCTTACCTTCCTTCAATTCGCGATTTCTCGCCCTATCCCATCCTTCTCCCCTTTCCTCCTCCCTTTCCTCTTCTCTCCTTATCTCATCTCTCCTCTCTTCTCCTTTTCCTTTACGAGAGGAAAATGCGTTATGTATTTATAGTCAATATTTACATTTCATTGTTACACCCGAGAACGCGAGAATTGCAAATTGCCATGTCCCGTCTCATTAGATTTGTAATACGAGATAGATATTAACTCACCGTACATTTTCCTCTGATTTACACGCTGTCCATATTCGAGAGTACATATCGCATCTACGTTTACTTGACACAATGAAAAATCGACATGTGACGCGTGATATATAATTTCTTATCTTTCGGTATCGGAATAACATCGGACATCGGACATCGAACTCGTCACGACCATATCGTCGTCGAACAGCTAGCAATTTAACGTTAATCTCACAGCAGAATTTTCCATAGAACGTCCGATATTTCTGGCATTCTTTCCATCGCACTTACATGTGGCAGCTTGCAACGCAGTTTCCCTCGTTACTGGTTCAACCCGCCTTTTTCCATGCGAAATTACCTTACTTCCCTGAGACTATCGCGATCGTCCCCGCGGAGAAAACGGATTTTCACACTACGCCATTATGCAAATTCCTCTTAAAAGTAACCGCGGTCGAGCGAGATATTGAGAGACGGTAGCGCAGAAGCGTAGAAGGAAGGAAAACCGGGACAGGGATCGAATTACTGTAGAGACGCGCGGGTGAAGACGGATCATGGAAGGAGGAAAAAATGCGAGGGTAGAAAAGAATTATCCGATAATGCCGAAGGCTCGGCGGAATTATGAAAGGTGCTACCACACCTGGCCGCGCTCAGAAATGCGGTAGACGCGGCTGCTCAAATGCCACGGCGGAGCCGCGAAATGCCGGATAAACCGCACCTTCGACGGGGAAACTCGTTCGCGTTTTGCCTCCTCGTGCAGGGGCTCATTCGTCTTTCGCGACAAGGGATTCATAGAAGCCAGATTTCATAAAGCAACGAACAACCCCGTTTTGTCGTTTAATGTACGTACATTTTATTGCGTATACGTCACTTAATAGGTCATATTATATAAATGTATGATATATGGAATATTTCTTTGACGTTATACCATGCGAGACACTATCGGAGTTGTATAAAAAGTAGATATGTGTTACGAAAAACGCAAAATGTAATTATCACGCACGATGAATTATTCTAGAGAAAAATATTTTGTTTCTTACGAAAAAAAATGTATTTATTGAAAAACATAACACTCTCTTTCTGTTCTATATGTATGCTAATTTAAATGTGTTAGATTTATCGATTGTATGATTATTTATAAATTTTAGAATTTAATATACATACTGAAAAAAAGAGTTTGCAGCCCAGGACTAAAAGCCAAGGATTCGCGAGTCGAAATTTTAATTTTTGTTACAACATGTAAATCTCTAAAATCTACATATATTCTAGAACTAAGGTTCAAAATAGGAGCAAAATTTTGATTTGGATGGTAATAGTAACCGAATGTTGAATGAAATAATTTTAATCAAATATTTAGTTAATAGAACTATAATTAAATTTTGCTTTTCCAAATATTTAATAAACGATTATACATGTGTGTGTGTGTGTGTGTGTGTGTGTGTGTGTGTGTGTAATGATTATATTATTATATTTGGTAATATAGTACTTACTGAATATTTAGAAAAGTAAAATTATATTTATTAACCGGATATTTAATTAAAATTATTTCAACATTTGTTAATTATTGCTCTTTTTTTCAAAGGTTGAAAAGTTCATCTATATGTCTATGTATTTATGCATGATTATATATATATATATATATATATAATTTCAATTATACGTTAATTTTATTATATTTTATTCAACTTTGATTATGTTGTATACTCACCCTTATCAGGAGGCCAGTTGTAATTTCCTTTTCTATCCAGTTCGGACGACTTCTGCTCCGATTTTCCAATTTCGTTCAGATTCGATTGGAACTTGGTGCCTTGAGACAAAAATATGAAAAACATGTTTATGGAAAACATCATGTATATCGACATTACGTATAATGCGATGCAGACAATAGGTTAATAATAAATATACAAGGATATTCCCAAGAAAAATATTTTTCCGCGTTGAAAAGTCCACCGCGAACTGGCGACAATTTGTTTCCCGGATGTTATGGGAATGAATCCCGGACGTTATGGGAATAAATTAAAAATTCAATCTCGCTTCGAGATATTATAGCGCAAAGTCGTCGGTGGAACAGAGGAGATGAGATCTGAGAGAACAGAAGGAGCGAAAGGAGAGACTTGCGTGGTTCGCATAGCGGAACCACGGACAAAGGGACGTACAACGAGTGGCCCTCTCGACTGAAGATGTTTACGAGCCTGTTACGCATAAAGTGGGTGGCAAACGCGTTAACTAGTATGCAAACTCCGAGTAAACACAATTCCCTTATCCGCGCCAAGTAGATTCTATCCATGTCACGACACACGCTTGTCACAAGCTCGCCGCGTTTTGGATTACATTCTTGCAGCGAAACAGCTCGTGATGAGTATATATTTTATAATAAAATTACACAACCAGCTCTTACGTGTGTCGGTTTTATCGTGTTATCGTGGGTACGTGCTCACCGTATATGAAGCACACAAGGTGATATAAATAAATAAATATCTTATTGTTCAAATATACGTATACATTTTTGTCTCTTTACCTAATAATCATAAAAATATATTTAATGTAATTATTATTATTGAAAAGATAAAGCTTCCTCTTATAATATCAATAAATAAAATTTCGATTTTCCTTACTCTATTAAAGGGATGCTGAAGTTACCGACGGACCGCGCATTTCGTATTTTTTCATTCACTTTGTGTTTTTCTTATATAGAATAAAAAATTCTTTTCTAAAATAAAAGAAAAAACGCAAATAGCCGTGGGAAACCAAACCTGTATAAAAAATTATAAAAATTATAACTTACAGTTTCCTATTACTACGTAGGTAGTTTATTTCTTCACACACATATATATTATATAAATGAATTCAAATATATAAATAATAAAAAGTACTTTCCCACATTTGAATAATGTATAAGAACATAATGAGACCTTCAAATCATGATTTTGAAGCTTGCAAGAGAAATAAATCAAAAAGTACGAACATGTACATAATCAAGTATTTATGTGATGTATATATATATATATATATATAGGATATAGCAGAGCAAGAAATGTACGTAATAATTTAATTAGAAATAAGAATCTGTTTTATAGACATCGATCCAGTTCGGCCGCGTGCGCGCGCGTCGCTCTAGCGTTTCCTTAAATTATTATCTTTATTCATTTGTATTAATTTTTTTCTTCATTCTAATTGGAAAAGTAATAACTACAATGTGCCAGATGTTACGATTCAACTATAAATTAATCTACAATCTAAACATAATTTGTAAACTACGTTTACAGATTAATATAAAGTCAAATCATATCTTTTTCTAAGTTATGCTTATTAAAATACCATTACAATGGCACATTATAATTATTATATATCAATTATAAATTATAATTGTTACATATATATAAAAGTTTTGCAATTTTTCTAAGTTTATATATTTGTATGTAAACAGATGTTATGCATTCCCCATTATTTTTCGCAAGATTATAATCGGTTCTCATTCATCAACGTTTGTTGTATCATTTTTCTAAACCTGCGTAAACGCATATAAGACAGGTAACATGCCAAGTTAGCTGAAACGCTACCGGTATAAACGCAGCTTTACTAACATAGGACCAGCGCTGCAACAACGGGTAGAAAGCCGCGTGTAGAGAGGCTGCCAGCACTTCCGGCTTAATTTTGAGGTACCTACGAAGCAAGGTGCTTGTGAATATCGCTTTGTGTCTTCATTCCCTCACGATTAGATTTGTAAGTTCATGACCCCGCGGCAGTGCTAGTCAGTTTAGGTAAGGGACAAGGCGAGAACTGCGAGGCAACGCAGGGAAAGCACACGATCTTGGCACGATAGCCTATTTCGGGTAAGGTAATGGGCGATCATGACGGCGTACGCGCGCGCTTGCGTAGGTCGCTTGTACGCTGTATATAATATACCAAGCTGATAGTACAGAGTAAGGTTGCCGCCACCGCCGCCACCACCGCCGGATACACCCTCGGACAACGAGGTGAGACAACCGTTGTACGGCGACGCAATGGATAGGCTAGACAGACGTATGCAAATCTCGACCAAACATTAGCAGTGACAATGTGTAACGTGCGCTGTATGTATATCTATGCGCCTGGGCCAGTTCTATAGTTTCCTATATGCGAGAATCTCTATCACGATGAGGCTGTTTCTGTAACTATGCGTGGGCGACGACGTGTTTAGGGAACCAGACGTATAGCCTTCATCGCCCGAGCATAGAGGCGTGTAAAGCTCCACGGGAACGGGTAAGCTTCGTTATCTCTAATAGTTCAGGATTTCGTTGTGGAGCAACGAGCAAGAGTTAGTCACGATAAAATTGTGCGTAAATAAATTTTCAAGCAAAAAAAAACGGTTAAGATGGAAAGAGGGGGGGGAGGGAGGGGGAAGAAATTAAGGAGGAGAGAGCGCATCAAAGCGTACTTAAAACAAAAACCAGATATAAACCGAATCGAATAATGATGAAATTTTATATTTAATGATTGCGCCTGATATCCCTGTAAATGGCCAAGGCAAATTAAAGTAGGTACTCACTTTCATTAATTCATCTGTGAAAAATAAACGTGCTCGACCGTACGTAATTATTTGGAAGTTGATCGAAATATTGCGAGCTATTAATCTGGCGCAAAAATCCGACGCTCTTTCGTGTCGCAATAAAAGGACATAAAAATATTGATAAACGTTTTCAGACAATCTGACCTAAAAATTCGTTTATTGCATATAAATCTGCGATGTCGTTATATTTACCAGGGTCTTTTTGAAGTATGAATTTTAAGATATTTCAAATGAGAAGAGCATGAATTTGCAATTTATAAAGATTTGATTTGTCAGTATATCAGTGTTTCAAATATTGGACATAATTCGTAATGTATAAAGAGGATTATAAAGGAGATACATTGATGTATTTAATTAGTTTCCAATGACAATTTGATAGTATTAATAAAATATTGCGGTACTATTGTACAAAAGTGTTTCATCCAGAGTAGTCCTTCACTCGAGACTGACTGACAATGAATCGTGCATGTAAAAGATTGTATTGGTTAAAAAAAAAAAGAAAATAAAAGATAAAGCTCTTGGTGCCCCACACATTGATTCCATATCCCGTTTGGATTTGATAATCCCAGGATTCTAGCAATTCTACTGTCAAAAAGAAACTACTGTCGACACAAATAAGTCCCCCCTAAAAAGTTAGCGTTTCGTGCAGTTACTTCTCATTGATTTTACGTCCAGTGGGTCATGATATTCCCGCTCACACGTTCGCACGATTCGAGGTTGACGGGTCAGTGCAGACGCGTTTAACTATTTTCGATGAGATTGTGGATTTAGCTTTCCGTTCTGCATTCCATGAATATCAAACCGTCTCGGTGTTGACGCGTGCGTGTACGTTTGCCTTGGAATCAGACAGACCGTACATACGCGATAAAGGCAATGATATTCCTTGTCCCAGGTGGTTGACCGACTGTGCCCCAAGAAAATTAACAGAGGTCTAAGGTCCTGCACGCTGAGATCTAAAGTTATACGGCTGTGTCATGCGGCGCGCAATATTGTCACGACGTCACGAGCGCGTTCTAATTAATGTGCCTTTACAATGTTAATTTAGGTCGTAAATAATTTCGCGCGATAGCGACAGCGTACGCGATTATCAACGAATAAACGTGATAAAAACGATTTTTGACTTGGCGATTTGACGAAGCGATTTGATCTTGCCTTACACGTCACAAGTGCGACGAGAGCTCGTGCTGTTAAACGGCGCTTTTACGCACCTCTACTCCTTCACCTCTATACGTGCGCGCATACAATAGAATAGGGGACGTGTTAATCGTACGAAAGCACGCGGCTAAACCAATCGCTATACATGCTCTCCCCAAATTACAGGCGGACAACGCTGCGCCGGGGAATTAAGCGACACCTAAGGGCATATGTGCTCCGGGAGATGTCACGATACCGCGACAATACTTGCCCAGTTCCCCATCGGAACCTCAAAGTGACTTATCGCCGTAGGCCGCCGTGTACCGTCGCTTCTGTACGTAATTTGCCATTCGCGAACTGCGCGCGACGCGACTTTTAAGAGGGAAACGGAAATGGACAAGTGCCCCGCAATGCACTATTTTAATTCCTTTTAAAGCTGGCCAAAACGTCATTTTTTAATTATTAAATTATGATAATTATTTAAAATAATTTTATTGCATTACACTGAAAAATTATAGAACCAACAATTTTCTAAGTCAAGTTCTCTGTAAAATTATCAGTTTTCAAGCATATTTTTTAAAGATATGAAATGGTATGTAATATTTGTTTCCATTTTATATTTTCGGATACAATTTATGTAAGAGTAACCAATTTTAGCTAAAATAAGTATTCATATTTAACATTTAGACAATATTTATTTCTTCTAGTTCAATAAATCATACCTATAAAAAATCCGATGATGCCTGATTGAGATCTCATTTTGAATATAAATGTCTAAAATGGTCAATTCCTTACAGAAAAAACACATCCTTATTCCTTTTACTGATATTGTAAAATATTTGATAGAAACATCTAAAAGCTTGTCTACATAGACAATCGTGAAGTTTTAAGTCATAAGAAACTGACCATTCACAATCAAATATAAGGAGAATACTCGATATTAGGATATTGATCAATTTCTTACGATTTGAGATCCTACAACTGTCTACAACTCCTATGTAGACGAGCCTTAACATGTTCATCACGATAAATTATGTAATATATTATCTGTATATGTAGATGTTACTACTCTATTAAATTTCAAAACCAATTTTACGTTAAATGTTTTTAATAGTGATGATAGCGAATAATTTACAAAGTAAATTCAAAATGTTATCATGACATTATACGTTATATATCTTTTTATTATTTTAAATTATAAAAACCATTTTAAACAAAATTTATTTAAGAATTGGAAAGAGTAAGGGCACTAGGAGTCGGGCGCAGAAGACGTCGCGCAAATAATACACTTATAAAGAGTGAAACTTCTTTATTCACTAAACGCGCTTACATGTTTCGACTCATTTTTGAGCCTTCCTCAGAGCAAACACACATTAACATATATAAAGTAAAAATTATCCTATCATGGTGAGCTCCCCTACATCGAGAATTTAAATGTCAGAATTTATTTAACAAGTGACATAAATAATGTATAAATAATTTTGACCAAGTTTAGAGGTTTTTGGAATCATTGTGCAATGACAACTGTGACTTAACGTACAAGTATACAAAAATTAGGGAAAATATCGAAAAAAAGAAGCTCTCAAAGCTCTCTATATATCTTCTTCAATATATGCGCGCGTATTGTGCATCTAATATGAAATATAAATTTTTTATGTTGCTTTGTATTGTAACTTTTACAAGCAAAGCCTACCTTTTCTCATCTAACGAATAACATCGTCTTATACTGGGGAAAGTTAAAACGCGTCGCGTTATGTTTAGGTATTCTCGACAACAGATTGTCGTAAGTTACTACGAGCAAATAAGGCCTGTTTATGCTTGGGTTTCCGTCCGTGTGAAGGAAACTCAAGCAAATCTTCTGTTTAATCTTAAGCGTACACTTGCGCCCTTGAATTTTCAACGATACGAATAACGAGAAACAGCGGCGCAAATAGGCGGCGACCGCTAGATTGTTTAAAGAGGACATTACAAAAAGATGACAAGGTAGTTGCGAGACGGAGGACTGAGATAAATTATCTCAGGGAAAAAATGTACTGCGAAATACGAGAGAGCTGTTAGAATCGTAACGAGCGTAACGTAGATATAAAAAGAGACGCTAGCAGACTAAAAGGGAATAAGTCAAACAGATATGTTAAGGAAAGAAGATGACATAAAAATAAAGTGCTTAAAAGAACTGGGAGAAATGGAAGCAGACACGGTTAAATGTAACTGGGATAAGGAGAAGAGAAAAAGAAACAATGCGATAAGAGAAAAAGGCGATTCTCTCGGAGAATCCTGGCGAGATCGAGGGACGGAACGGAGGAGAGGGAACAGAGATGAGGGCGAGAGAGCACGAAGGGAGCAAACATTAATGCCACCTTGCAGACCGCAGATGTTGCACCAATTACAAACCTCATCCTTCCTTCGCAGCCCGTCCTTTCCTTCCTCCCGACCTCCGCAAATAGAGAAGGAGAGAGACAAGGAGACATATGCCGTATTCAAACTTACCACGTCCCGCCGCATTCACCATCTTCCTCTCTTCGCCCCTCAGCCCCCATCTTTTCACTCTCACCTTTCCGCCGTCTCTCAACCCGCCCCCGGGGCGATGACATTGGTTATACGGGAGGAGACACACGGTAGACACAGTAGAGACGGCGAAGCTCAACGAGACACGAATTTTCGATTAAATTTAACACGGGGCGCAAAAGGACGTCAGGGCGCTGCACGTTGCTGTTTTAGGTGATAGAGCAAAGCGAAGGACAAAGAAAGAAATAGAGGGGTGGGGAGGGAAAGGCGTGGATGGGGACGGAGAACGCGGTCTACACAGCGGTGGCTGATATTATTCTTGGGTCTTCCTCGCTGGAGCATTATTAGTTCCGGCGTGTTAGCATACATGAAATATTGATGTTACACGGATCTCTTCTACCCAAGTCAACCCCAGTTCCCCCCTCTCTCTCTCTCTCTCTCTCTCTCTCTCTCTCTCTCTCTCTCTCTCTCTCTCTCTCTCTCTCTCTCTCTCTCGTTCGCTCGCTCGCTCGCTCTCTTTCTTTTTCGCTTCTGTCTATTCATCTATCCTTTCTACTCTTGCATATAACTACCACTCATGTGTGCCTGTTACGAACATCACTTCAGTTGCCTCTCTGTTACCTTTATGTTTATTCTACCATTCTTTTTATTCTTCACACTCGTTTCTCACCTAAATTTTTTTGACAGTCACTTCCGCGTTTTGATTTTCTAAGTAAACATCTGCAGTTTTCGAAAGTAACGTAATGTATTAAATTGAAATTTTTTCTTCTTCAAGCTTTTTTTGATAGATTTAATCTATATTTATTTCAATTTTTCTTTTAGGGGGAGATATGGATATCACTAATATTTATAATTATATATACGTGATGAATGTACGTTATTTTGACAATACATTGTGTGATTTAAAACAGCTGTGTTCATTTCGATCATTTTGTATAATTTAAAAGAAAGATTCCGTTCTCGAAAAATTCCAATTGTTATCCCGTTACAGACTCTCATTTCCGTGGTTCTCTTTCGCCCTCTGTAGAGAGCTTTAAAGCGAACTGCTTACCCTTCTTCAAACCACTCTTAAAGCCGCAATCGATTCCCGGGATTCCCTGGTGGGTCCCCTGGCTCTAGTTAACATCGAAGTTAATCGCGTTGGAGATTCAAAGTATGTTGCTGGAAAATCCAGTTATGGGATGGCATTTGACTATACGTGATGCTAGATTGAATATGTAAATCCGTTCTAGCTAGATTACGATTTTACTAACACGTAGACTACACAGGTTGGAACTTTTGAGTTTTTTCATGTATTTGCAAAGATGTTTGTTAATGCCAATAATAAATGATTTAGAAATATATCAGAATATTTCTGTGCGTTTAATACACATAATGCTACAATTAACAATCCTTCATAATTCGTAAGAAATATTTCATTTAATAGATTTCTCCTTTTATCATTTTTGACATTACGTCTGCATTTTTAAATTCTGTTCTCTGTCTCATTATTTCACCCTTTTTTCGAACGTGTAAGAAAAATCTAAATGATTGATGTGCTCTTTTCAAATAAAGATATATAAAAGATCCAAGAGAATACTTTTACCAAATATATCTCGAGTGCTTGTTACTCTTCGTATATTATACGCTCACGTGACAGCCGACGAGTGCACCACTTCGTTGAAATGCGAAGTTATGAAATCAATCCCATAATTCGCGAAATTGTGATGATGTACGTTGGAAATTACATAAAAAGAAGATATATATACCGCTCCGAGTACTCACCTGTCTTGATATTCTTCTCATTTTGAATTGTCAGCGAACTTGGATTTCCGTAAACAGAGTTATTCATCTCCGCCATGAATTCCCAATCTGCAAAAGTAAACGCGCGTTGGAAAATTAGATTCAAGCTAGTAAATATACGACATGAATAATATCCATTACGGTATAAATGGAAGCATCAAAACTTATGACATAATTTTAATAGCACGATCTGCAATAATTTATCAATTTTGTAATGTTTTATGTACTCGTATATAACCGTTGTGAGAGGAATCTGTCTCTAATATCTACCTTTTTTGGGGACCTCCGTGGTAGACGGGCTGGGACTGGTACTTGGTGGTGCAGACACTGTAACAAAACAAGTTTCCATCTTTAAAAATCGAGTATACGTTATAAATATTCAAAATATTCGTATCTCAATCGTACAAAAAGATTCAGTCTTTCTTCATTCGTCTTTTTTTTTCGTGAAAAAGAACATAATTATTTTCAATATTTCAAAGAGTCGTGCTTTCTCAAATCCTCTCCCTCGATTCCAATCTATGGTACGCTCGCGTATTTCTTTTTGTTTTCATTCCTATTGTTACCAGCTTGTCTCGCGACTGCTTACATATTTTTTACATTTTTTACCTTCTAAAGAAGGTACGAGAATATTCATTATTTCGAACCGTCGTTTATTTTTTGGAGTAATTCGAGAAATTACATAAAACAAATATGGAATTAAAATGAAAACAGACCATGTAGAATTACGTGTTATATCTATATGTATGTACATATTTACACGCAACCAGACAAAATATTTTTGTCCTTCCAGATTGGGTAAATTCTACACTGCGCGATATTATGGATCGCGCCACCTGTTACTAACTTCTCTCCCGGAACGTATTAGCCGCTGTAACGCCGGCCAAGCCGGCCAAACTCTACATCATATTTTACTCCGGTACTACCGACATCCGCGCCTTCCACCCTACACGCGCCTCTACGCGTAACTTATCCGGGTGTATATACCTGAATAATTATTCGTAATTTCATCATTTGTCTTTAGCGAATGCGTCGTCGACCGGATTTATTACCGGCTGCAACTGTCCGCGGCTGGACGTGTTTATTGCAGAAATTTCAACTAAAAATTTACAGGATATGGTATTAATTTAAATTAATTAGTATTGATAACTTTGTTATAATCGTTACGCTCATCGCTGGATATATGTATCGGTATCGCATTAGCAGTATTATAATTGTTTTATCTAATCCTACTGCTAAAAAATTTACTTTAATTATGCTATTGGCCCATTTTTATTCTTTTATGTACAAAGATATCTTTTTATAGACATTCAGGAAGAGTAGGAGAACCGCGAACACCTAGGGAAAAATTATATAACTCCGACGTTTATTTATAATTAATAAAGTTTTTATTTAAAAGATACCAGTTATTTAGCTTTAAATTACAATAATTAACATTCATTATTATATCACTATGAACTATAAAGTCTAAGAAAAAAAAAACAGAAAAACGTAAATCAACAAGACGTAAGTATAAGTTTTTTATATGTCATCTTAATTTTAAACAAAAAACGAAACTCTTTAGAATTATCCGCTACCACATGAGTTAATGATAAATCAATTTTTGTGTTTTTATTTAAACTTAGTAGTTTACATAAATAATATATAAATATTATAGTTTAAAGCCAATATCCTTTAAATAAAAACTTCTATAATTGATAAATAATCGTAAGTTTCATTCAATTATTTCCTTAAAACATGTATTGTTATTTAACAAGGTATACATTCTATGGTCACGTACAGTGCGGCACTATAAGTATACCGGACTACCACTGGATGCGAGAAATGAGAGGTTATTACTACTCTTATATACTGCAATAGAGTATCGTTCACGTTTACCCCGTGTACGTAACTCCCCTTGCTATAAGTATTTTTAATATTAACTCTCTATTTCTAATTAAATTTTTGCATGATATGAGAAGTAAAGTTCTGTTGAACATATTATCATACATTTCAATTCAGGTGTGTTTGAGAAAAAAGCAAAATACGGAATAAAAGGATTAAAAGGCAGATTTTGTGCGAGAAATATTCTCTTAGTATCAATACAAATGCTACATTAAATATCCGCGTTCATGGAATTAAATAAATTATTTATCCTGCAAAGTTCCGTATGATTATTCCTTTTAGTACTTTCTACGGCATAAGTTTGAAGAAGCATAATTTAGTATCTATTGATAGCCTCGATATGGAGGATGTGTCCACAGCGAAAGAGGTCATTGCTATTTGTCACAAGCACCTGAGCGATTACTAAGCGGCAAGGTTGAGAGAGGGTGCACGCGATGCACGTTGTGGAGGTGCGTTCTCCCCAAGGTAAATAGGATAGGATGACAAAGTATGCGCCTCAGCAGACGTGTTTACACACGCGAACGTAATGCAAATATGTAGCCCCTGTCGTCTTTTCCGTAAGATAATACCTAAATGACTTTCAACCCCCGGCCCCATTTTACTTGTTCGAGTGGCAATGTTTGCCGCAAAAATTACAGCAACGACATGTCGACGTGCAACTTTATCTCGCGACGTTTGTCACCGTACACGCGCGCGAGATGGGGTGCGAATGTAAATCAATAAAATTTATATCATCGAAAATTGGATGGCGAGACACTGAATTTGCGATTGTCATTGTCGTTCATAAGCTTCTCCGCATATAAAGATCAATATTTCAATATCTGTGCAAACAAATTATGATTGTTGCCATCAAAATTGTCATCGTTCGTTATTGTGGTTATTATGAGGCTACTATCCAGTTTTATAGATATAAATATGGCACGCACGGTGGACGAAATTCATTTATCATTTTTGCAAGTCACTGATGGAAGGCAAAGAGATTAAAGCTGAGAGCGCAATGAGGAAAAAGCGAGAAGGTAGAAGAAAGTAAGAGAGAAGAGAACGATAGAGAGGAAAGAGGGAAAAGAAGAAAAAAGGGCAAGAGGAAAAGAGAGAGAAAGTAAGGCAGCGACTTTTCACCTTTGATTTATCGCGCTAACTTTTATTTTCCTCAGGAGATATTAAAACCCGTTGTCCTGACCATTTAGCTTCACTGAGCTGATTGATGATTGGACCAGTTAACGTGCTGACCTCTGCCGACGAATCAGCTTTTTCATTATGCCCAATTAATATGCATTTGTAGCATACTACAGTCTAGAAATTTAATTGCCAACCTAATTAAAATTTAATTCAGAGTTAGATTGTTGCAACTTTGCAAGAAAGATTCATTGATCAATAATTACACTGAAAGAAAAAAGTTCCTGTTTCAAAAAAATATTAGTTGATTTAACTAAATGCAGTGGTCACGGGCTCTCAAGCAAATATTTGTTAATTTAAACAACTGTTTGTTAATTCAAACAAATAATATGTTGACATGACTCGTGTATGTTTAACTTAAATATATAAATAGTCGAACTATTTATATAATCGCTTTAAAATAATCGCTACAAACTAAATGCATTTAGTCAAGTTAACTTTTTTTTTCTCAGTACAATTATCAAAAATTAATGGGAAAATTTACCGTGAATAAAAAATGTTTCGATGCCGATATAAATATAAAGATACACTTTAATTTAGTATTTTGCCGCAGAAAAATCATAAATAAAATCCAGTAAAGATATAGAAAAGAAATATATCGTGCGATTTTTACTATTTGTAAAATTTATATGTCCTAAAAAAAGTTATCTATTCAAAAATGCATCGATTTAAAAGCAATTATCGTAGTCAGTGTGCCAGGAGAACTCATTAAAATCTTAAGATGTCTTAATTAGTTTAATAGTATCATCCCTTTTCATCGGTACATTACTAAACGATCTGTTTCTCCCTTTCCCGTTCGCTCATTTGCCTTCCATCTAATTTCTCCTTGCAACGTGCGATGAGTATACGCAAGACGTTCAGATGTCTAATGTAAATGTTATTCACTAAGCGAGTAATTTTGTTAGCGTATCTTAGCACTGAATTACATACAATTAGGAAACCAATATTAATAATCATAAGGAATCTATTTGTAGAATATTAAATATGTATATCAAGGTGTGCAAGTATAAAGAATCAAAGTCAATTCATAGGGGATAAGACACGTTAGAAAATTGGAAATGAAATAATAACGATAATTACTGGTTTTTAACGAAATATCGAAGTATTAGAAAAACGAGCTTTTAGAAATAAAGTTTGAATTAAAATTTGTAATACATCCCATATAATGTGCATCGATCTAAGACCGATATTTATAGTCGGTTCTTATTTTCAAATCGTCTTAAATAATATCTCAAGATGCTAATACGGCTCTGCGATTGGTTTATGACATCTTAAGACTGTACTTAAGACTGTACTTAAAACCGTCTTAAATATAAGACTCGACTATGAATATCGATTATAAAGATATCTTTAAACATGCGTGATATCTGGAATAACAATCTTAAAATACAAGTTACTTCAGAAGAAAAATTACTTGAAAATTTCTTTAGTTTATTTTAACATCATTTTTAAAGCAAAACATCAAGTGTAATCATCGTTTATCGTACTTTTCTGATTCTCCAACCTTATATTTGAAAATAGTTTAAATTATACTTTAATATTCATTTGAAATTAATTTTGATCCGCTCTCTCTTATTTGTTTTTCTCATGATTTCTTAAGAGTTTGTCAAAGGTGTTTCTTATATTTTTTATTATTAATTCATTGAAAACTATTTCAGTTTCTCGATACCTTCATGAGAAAAGATCCATTCCGAATTAGTCAAAGAGACGATAATAACTTTCGATAAACGGCCCGAACTTTTCGGACCTCGTAATTCGTACCGTATCGTACATTCTTTATCTCACGTATCGCAGCACGGTGTAATTAAATTACACACGGTCTGAATTGTAAATCGTTTACGGTATGCATTAGGCGTTAGGCGACCGGGCCGATGGCCACCAATTGTCAATGCTGCCATTATTGCGGTCGGACCGCGATCATTAACTAAATCGACGACAGATACGTAGGAAATAATTTGCCGTAGGCGTCATCGAATCTCAGTGTAGCACGACAAGCAGGAAATTGCCAGGCTTCGTCGGGTTACGATCGCGTAACCTAATTCCATGAAACAATGGTGGTAGCGGACGCGCTGACCCGCTTTTGTCAGCAGCTGCCGCTACACGTCTGTAATTACTCGCGACGAAATCTCTCACTAACATATCGATCGAAGATGTTCGGCCATTTGATTCAATTAGCGATTGGAGAAGTAGATATACAGGTCGTATTAGCAGACCTTCGACCAATACATCTTCGATCCCCATCGACCCCTGCCCCTTCGTAAACACGAAGTCAAAGCCCTCTTTGATAATTACCGACCTATGGCTCGTCACATTAACGCGCCTTGTGACGCATCGATCCATTAACGCGCCAACCGAGTGAGTCTCAGGGCGGATGTTGTGACGATCCGCGTTGATATCCCATGGGATTATCAATGTTGCTGGTTGGAAGAGTATCTTGGCTTCCTATCGACATGTTGCCGCATGTTCCACACGTGACAAAACAATGTAAAAGATATTGTGTATGTCAGTTTTCTTTTGACAGAGATCTGCAAATGAATCCGAGCGGTCTCTCCGTGAGATCTTTTCATGATAGGGGTTCCTGCGTTTTATCGGGTCTCAAGTTAATAGGATCCCGTAACGATCAGAAAGGGTTACGGTGGCTGTATAACGTAGTTATAATTCTATCAGAACTGCCTTTGTTCGGGATCGTATTTCCAAACGGTGATCTCGATAAAGTAGCCAATGGTGTCCGCCGGAAGGCATTTCCTTGCGGAGCGGTCGAGCGGGAGGGCGTGGATGCGCGCGGTTAAGGGTGGCTAAAACAGCTCGTAGATGCCGGGGTGACGAGGAGAGCGAGAATAGCGGGAGAGAAATGGAGAAAGACAGACAGTGAAGGAGTACGAGAGAAAGACAGACCGAGGAAGGAAGGGTATGGGAGGTGGGGAATTAGTATGCGGCGGCTGTCACGGCGCCATACCTCGACTGCGGCGCCTTCCTGCACCTTTTGCCCAACCCTGGACCATTCGGGCTAGACCGTTAATTTTCCATCCCGTGACTCCAATCAATCTTACCGCCGTCAGCGAGTCTCCCTTATGGCGATACCTCGTGGCCCTTTCTCTCTCCTTTGGCTTTCGATACGTTACTCCTCTGCCACCTCGGATTCCAGCCGCTGTCATTTCCGGCTTCCTGATTCTCATGTGCGACTACTAAATACATGCCGTTGTATTTACGGACCTGATGCACATGGATGATGCAAGGACAGGAAGTGCTTTCCACCCCCGCCCTAAATATTGGCAAGTAATTGAATTATATTGTAAAAATCATTTTGACGACGAAAAGTTAAACGTTCATTGACCATACGTTATTCTTAAAAAAGTTCGCTGAAAATTTTCAAAGTCTGATATTTAGTATAAGTATTTTAATAAGTTATATGTGTAAATATAAATTTTGGCTTCATGCCTCTGACTGAAATTCTACGCCAATGCTCATGCACGTGGGAGCCGAATGTCCGTTCGAATTGCGGCAATCAGTAAAGAGCTTGATTTGATATAATTAACGTCCAAGAAACTAGTTTTCCAATAATTTTTCCGCAATCCATGGCGCGTGTGTTCGAAGTAAAACAGAAAAGAAAACGCCTGAAGTTTCATTCGTTAGAGGTTATTTACATTACAAATCAATTATATCGGTTTATTGCACACTGCCATGTGAGTTTCGTGTGTTGTTATTATTATAATTATTGCTGATCTGTTACCTCGTAATTATCTTTAAATTGATATAGTCTCAAAAAATACATTAATCTTCGTAAATAATGAAATATTCCTTGTAAAGATCTAACAATAAGTTCCATTAAATACAGATTTAAAACGAATTCCTAAAGTTCTTACAAGATTTGTTCTTGTTAGGTTTGTTTTAAACGTAGAATTTTTAAGCACCGAGGTGCATCACCACTTTTAATGTGTACATTCTATCGTACAACTATCTGTATTATTCTTTTTTAATTCAGCTTTAATTCATTTTAATTGAAATTCAAGTAATTTGACGGAATTACTTCAGTTAAGCAACCGTTCCCCTTCATAATAATTGCGAGAGTTCTACCCGCGCGCGTATCGAGGATTATTATTGTCTGAGTTTCCTATCCATATTATCTGCTTTCGACACCAGCCTCAGGGCTGATCCTGTCGTGAACGAAGATTCGCGCAACACGTAGCGTAATCGGCAAGAGCGTAAACGGAACGCTGACTTTAATGAAGTACGTCGGTGAGATGGCTGATTTAACTACTAGATTGCTATTCATCTCGACCAGACCTAAGCAGTCAGAGTTTCTTTGCTTACGCTGTTCAGATTCAATAATGTTTTGTCAGGCTTTATATATCGCGAACTATACGAATTGCGTAACATTCTTAATATCATTCTAAAGATGCGAATTAACAATAATCTTACTACAATAATGTGTTAAACGTAAAAATAGACGGCCAGGAATTCATCAGTCGACGTGTCGTTACAATCTTGAAGTTTTCGAAAGACAAGCTCGCTGTACTTGCGGAATACTCCTCTCGAGGTGGGTTTATGGAGAAGTTATATATTTTACGGCGGGATGAAATCGCGTTGACGTCTGAGACTCAGCAGCGACAAACCGCAAGGACGGATTTCGGATTCCGGCGAATCCACCGAACGAGAACTAACATTGGCTTTCCCTCGAAGGCATCGTCTCCGCGGATTTTATGGAAATATTTTCTCCTCCTTCTCGAGGATTTTCTTTTTAACGCGCGTTCCATCTCTCTCTCTCTCTCTCTCTCTCTCTCTCTCTCTCTTTCTCTCTCTCTCTGCTTCTCTCCTAGTCTCCCGCGTTTTCCTAGATCTCCCCCTTTAATCGCATTACCCGTACGTAGATATATATATTTCCATTCGTCGAACTGTTCGACGCCGATTGAGGCAGCTCTTTTACCATCTTCGTGGCGTTTCATCTTCCACTTGCTTACTTTCGCCGTTGCCAATGTTACTGGTAATTGGAAGCTTGTACCATTAAATGAGCGTGAAGGCAATTTCGTTGCAATACAATTGATATAATCGAATCGTTTATGCATTAATTGTATATTTTACATATCTCATTAACCAAAGTGTACGCTGTGGAACACTTTATTACACAAAATCGGAATCTTATTAATCTTAGTGAAAAACAACAAACATGTTTTTAATCGTTGACTAAATTTTTAGATTAATATTATAATTATCTCATTAACGCTTGTCTTCATTAAATTTTTTAATTGACAATCAAGAAGAAGATCGAATATTACATTACTATGTGTTATTACAAGGAGTGCTCGAATATTAGCTTGAAATTAGTGTAGAAACTTTCGACGAACGATTTACTCTCCCGTCTCACAAATCGAGTATTATTGTTTGTTTCTGCAGTCTTGGCACCGAGAATCTTCTCCTAGCCGAATTAGCACTCGCGCAAACGCAAAAGGGGACGTAAACCCCATCGGCAGAGAGTGAGACGAAGTTACAGCGCATTAGTTTGTTTAAAAGACAGACGCCGGAGGGAGGGCACAGTCGCCCAGCAGACCGACGTTACTGGCCGTTTGAGGAACGACTTTCGGAATCGACTTTCCTGCCGGAGCGAAGAGAAGTTTGGCAATTTCCTTGGACTAATCTGCTGGTCGGTCAGCATTGAGATGCTGCGGGGGTTACTACTATCGCAGGGAGTCCCGACGAAGGAGGGGAAAACGAAGAGGCGTAGTGGCACGACCGGGGTTGATCCATCGACCACGAACGCCGGGCGGTCCTATGAATTATACAAGCGACTCTCTATCGCTCTTTCATCTGGCGTCTCTTTCTCTGAGATATCCCCCGTGATGCCGACGAGAGGCACGACGAGAACGACGAAGTGGAAGCTGAAAAAGAGATGAAAGGGGGGGAGGGGAAAAGAGAGACACAGACGCGTGCCAGAGTATCTGATTGTGAGCTTACACGCCGCAACTGTCTTGACGTGACAACGAGTGACCATCCAATAAAGGGTGACAATTAAAGCTTGACATGGGCGGCGACACTTTTTCTTTCATTATCCCCGGAGCGCGTTCGTTGGCGGCGCGCACGACTGATAAAAGTCGCAGACAGAATCCCTAGATTGATGAGTTTTGGCCGTTTGGAACGGCTTTTATAAGTATTAGCTTTACGTGGAACTGGTTGCAATAGAACCTAAGTTGTCATTTTCTCATCGTTAATTTGTTTTTCCTATGTCCTGTTTGATTTACCCAGTGATAATATTGCGAAAATGTACATTTAATAAAATCTTGATTATTTACGAATATCATTCTATAATGCCGAATTAACACGTAACTTAAAACCATGAAACCAGTAAATTAGTACTTTTTTGATTATTAAAATTATAAAATTATAAAGTTTACATGATACAGAATATTACAATAGATTGGTTTCTTTTCATCTATGAATCAAATATGATACCACTGCCTAGGCTTATTTCGAAAATGACACAACCCAAAAATTGTGATTTTCAAGTAGATAATTACCATGATTGAATTAAGCAAATATTACGCTATCAATCAGAAGTGAATTGACTTAATTTCATTAAAAAATTGTTAAAATTGTCACAATTCAAAAAGTAGGTTTTTAAGAATTGTAAAACAAAAATGACAAAAATGACATTTAATCGTGTATATTTTCTTTTTGCCAACATTATTTGATTAATCAATAGTTTTTCGTCAGATTAAACATTTTTTAAAAATATTTTTTTAAAAACATTTTTTTTTAAATATTTTTTGTGGTTGTGTCAAAACGCTTTGAAGGGAGCTTATGTCTATTAGAGCATGAATTCTTTTATATTTAATAAAATGTGAAATATATTACGCCTCCAATTTTTAGATACGATACATATAAGTATTAATTTTTTTTTTTTTTAGCATTCTAAAATTATAGAAATTAATCGTGCTGTATCGTATAATTGTAGTAAATTAATCGTAGCAATATTTTGATCGCAAAAGGTGTGTGTGTGTGTGTGTGTGTGTGTGTGTGTGAGTGCATGTGTCAATCTTTCTTCTCGAAAAAATTTTAATCGAAGATATATAAATATGCATTAAACTTTTTATATTGCAGAAGCTAGAATAATGAACGTACAAACAATGTGCAGTCCAGATATCAGGAACAATGATAGCTTAACAAAAAGAAAAATATACATCAAACACAACTAAATACGTATTGATACATTCAAGGCAATTGTTGTTTCCCAAAGATATTCCTCGCCGATTTTTCCGCTGACCTATTTTCGCGGCGGGTTTGCACGACGGTAAATTTAGAACGGTCTCTCATAAAAAGTACTTGTCGCCCGCTTCCACGCTTATACATACGCAAATACGTGCACGCATATTGTCCGCGTGTACGGCGAGAGAACGAGACATTTAACGAATTTACCTTTCAGGAAGTAACGAAGCAGTGTCCGCTACTCCGCAATTAATTCAACCGTACGACCATTAAAAATACGCCACGTGAAATTTGCACAGTAAAGAGACAAAAATGTGTTGGGAAACGGCAACTCTTTCCGTCAAGCTGGCATCGAGGCGTGAAGTTAATTACCTCTTCACTGGCGCTCTAAGATCTTCTCACTTCCAAAAATACGTCACAAAGTTGCTATGAATATTCATGATCACTCCGGGAATGTGGAAAATCGTTCGAGACGCACTAATAGATTTTGATTTAGTTTTACGAGCAAAAGCTCATCCCTGCTATTGTGAGTGACAATTTATATCTATGGAGCTCGAAAGCTACGTCGTAAGCGCGTGACTATCTTTTTTTTTATTTTGCAATCAAAGTGAAGTACATGTAACGAATTTGGGTAACAAGGTCGCTGTTCATAATTATTTCACACATATATGGAGAAATGCACCCATTAAAAATAGACTCTCAATTTTCAGAGCACACAGCTAGAGAGAATGCGCCGTACCTACCGCAACAACGGTGGCACATTATTCCGATTATGCAACATTAGTGCGATATGATAACGTGAAATTATTTTTCTGTCCTAATCTCTTGCGTAAATGAAGTCATTTAGATTACACGATGTATATCACACCGTTACACGCGCGAAACATTTCTTTTGTAATCATTATCTCCGCATTTCGAAATACAGATTATTTTTAATGCGTATCTCATGTTTTAAAGTTCAATTTATAGAGATAATATCTCGAAAAATTTTTACTTCACAAACTCTGAAACTATGAAATAATGGATTATGTTTCACTAAACGTTCTTTTTAAATTTACTAAATGTTTTTCTGGTAAGAAAGAAAAGAAATGCATGCACGTATCAACATATCAGTGTTGATGGAAAGAATATCGACAAAGTTACGGTACTGCAGCGTTACTGGAGCGGCGCAGTTTCGTACCATAGGTATAGTAAACGGGGGTGTAAGATTGCTCGTCCATTGCATCATAAATAATTTATTGAACCGGGGGTTACTAAGAATCGCGACTCAACGAGGAGGACAAAAGTTTCGAAGCGACCCCGAGGCTTTCCACGTTAAAGTTTCGGCCGTGCGGTACGAACTCATGCCCCGAAGGTAGACAGCGGGTCTCCATACAACCCGGTACAAAATTTTTACGCCTCCGTGCGTTGACGAAGTTATAGAAAGGTGTGCCATCGGTGGGACGTCCCGTTTTGTGTCTGCCGAGTTCGCAAAAGTCTGATCAATTCATAATTAAAGCGGCCGAGGTAATAGAGAACTTCGTGATATCGCGCCGTCCAAAAGTGCCCACGGAGCAAACAGTTATGTTCGCTCGCCTCTCGAGATGAAGAATTCAACGGCGAGTTCTTCGACGTGAAATCTCACGTGATTTCTATTGTAAATTATACTGCAAGACCCATTTTACAGAGAGAAAAATTGTAGTTTTAAATCTATATAGGTCACGATATATTTACAAGATTTTGCGTTACTATTATCTTTTATTATAAATGATAAATCAATGCACAAAACAATATCCTTATTATATAAAATAAATATCAGTATAAGTTTAATATTATAAGTAAAATGCTACACATCGCATCTCCACAAGAAGAATGGCACGACGTTACAATTTTTCGAATTTTTTATTATTAATATATATTGTGTTTTAAATACATCAGCTTTGAAAAGGAATATGGTTGATTTCAAATACTTTTCAAGAAAAATAATAAAAATAATAAATCAAAATAGGAGTAATTTTTAGACGATAGCAACATATAAATATTAATATCTGCATTACTTATTCTAGAGAACTCGAAACAAGCAATTTGATTAGCTCTAAGTTAAATTATGTTTAATATTACTATAATAAATAATTAATTTTAAAATATGCAATTTTTTTTCTTTTTTCTTTCTCGAACAATTTGGATTTTTATTGTGTCACTTTTTTACGAGAGTGCAAGCAAGCAGCATTATAATTGTTAAAAAATTGTTTTATTAAAAAATTTTAAATTTTGTTTTTATTTTAGCTTTTTTCATAGACTTGTTATAAAAATGTATACATGAATAACAATAGTTCAAATACTATGTCTTACTGAAAGTCTCCAAAAGCACTTAATTGCAATAATGCCGTAGCAATTGCATGATTGACAATAATAAAACAGTTACGTTCTCATGAGATGTAATTCATGATATATTCATGATATTCCAAAATTGTTCAAGAAATAGGAATATCAATGTAGCTGAAAATCTAGAAATGAATATTTCTTCGGAGGACACCCCTCGGATAAGTTAAGAATATAACTTCTCGTGGAGATACTATCTGCGTGAATATCAGCGAGAAAATGCTTGCCGGCAACGTTTCAAAATCTAAACGAGATTTTCGGTGAAATTCGTCCCTCCGTACAACTCCAACGGCAAAATTGCTAAGTGCCGCTGCGTTAGCAGCGTCCGGAATGCATGTGCAGAAAGAGTTTCACAACAAATTTATCAAAGTCACGCTGGGCCACGACTTCGTTTGCATCTTACGCTGAAGAATTCGTTAGTGAAATTCTCAAATCCAAATGAAAAGCTCGTAGAACTTTGCGAGCCACGATACCACGCGACCGCGAAAGTTTTCAAAGTCCGACAACTCAGTATGGATTTGCAGAAGGAATTTGAGTACAACGAGAAGTTTTCCGTTTGCAAGAATTTCATCAAGAGCTTGTTAAGTGTTAAGGGATTTTTACTGTCGCGAGTCGCATTATAATTGTCTTCCGAAAATGTTTTATGATATCAAGATTTGTTATATGTAAAAATGCGATTTTAGGAATATCATATATATATATATATATATATATATATATATATACATTGATTAATTAATTTAATTGACTTTTGATAGAAACAATCAAATAATTATGATAAAGTGATGAATAAAATATAATGTTGCAACATATTTTAAGCTCATATAAAGAGAAAAGTAACTTATTTAATATATTACTTATTTAATATATTACTTCCTAATTTCAAAAGTAAAATAAAAATATATAATTTTTGAGTTATTACCATGAATGAATTAAGTAAACATCATCACATCAATTATCAAAAGTAAACTAATTTAACTTCATAAAAATAGTTATAATTTTTAGTCAATAAATAATTTTTTAAGAATTGTGAAATAACAAAAACGAATTCTTTTGAAAAAATGGATACGCTTCTGATTAAAAATATATATTTTTTGTCAAAATAATTTGATTGATTAATAATTTTTTGTTAAGTTGAGAAATAATTTTCTCTTTTCTGAAAAACTTACACTCTAAATTTCTTACAATGAAATCTCAAAAAGAATGCCAATTTTCACTCTTTTTAGAGTGAATTTTCACTTCAAAGAAGTGAAATCTCATGAAAATTGTCATTCTTTTTCAAGAAGTGAAACATTTTCACTTTTTTTCAAGAGTGATTGCATTTTCATTCTCTTGGAATGAGATTTTACTGCAAGAAATTTAGAGTGTAATTTTTAAGTTGAATCACTTTTAAAGTAAGACAACGATCTCATATGAAATAACAAAAAGTGATAACTATCAACTGACTGAAAAAAATGTTGCAATGTTATCTATTTAAGTATTACGTTATTTACACTAATTTAGTGTTACACCTTTTTCTTGACAGATGCCATGTTAAGGGATAATGTTCCATGCATAAGCAAGCATGTCCGAATTAAGGGGAGTGAAAAATGACATTATGGACGCCGACAAAGCAGCCGCGTAACGGCCGTTTATTAAATCCGCGTCTTAGCAGCGACACAGAGCGGTTGAACTGGTGGATGCGGCAGGGGTGGACGTTGCATTATGTATACGACGCTCGGGTTAAGGAAATCACAAGGGGAGAGTATGCGGTAGAGGGAGACGAAGGAGGAGTCGAATGAATACGATATTGTTACTATCCAAGCGAACGCCGTAAGTTTTGCTCCTCGTTCTACCCATCATTTTGCGTGCTAAGCCCACGCTTCAACGCCGCTACAAATAGCAGTTTGACTCGACTGCGAAATAAATTAGCCAGGAAATTTGAGCTTTTTCAAGTGGGGCAGAAAAGAGAAGAACGGATCTCTGTCGCGAAGGAAAAAAGGGATCTCAAGGGGGGTAAAGACGAGGTAAGACACAAGCACAAAATGCGCTCGGATATCAAGAAACAGGGGTACTTTGCCCCTTAGGCGGTTCTTAATAATAAATTCATATCTTGGTCCCTTGTCTGTTTCCCCTATTCTTTACTGCCGCTGTAGACGAGTTTCGCAACCGAGGAATCGTCTTCGCTTCGCGGGACGACTTACCCCACGAAGTAAGGTATTCTCCTTCTCCCTCCTTTTCTCTTGCTTCCACTCGTTTCCTTCAGTCAGTCTACAAATCTCTTTTTTTATGCCGCTTAATAAAACTCGTCTGACATATCTCTAACTGCCGCTACTTAATTTCGAGCCGACTCGACCTTCTTCAAGGAACGCGAAGGGCTCCGTTACTTCCGCCGGTTGTTACTGACTGTACCGAAGTAGGTTTGTTTGCTTCTCTCCTCTGGACCGTCGTGCATCTCCACCAAGCCTTCGCGGGACCTTTTCGAAGTTATTTCTCCGCTTCCTCTTTGGAGAAGCTCCGAGAAATTCGAATTCCTTTCTGCTCTGACTTTTTCCTCGTATTCTCATCCTCCTGCTCGTAGACGGAACAATGGGATGGTCACAGTCGATTCTAAATCGACAATTTTAAATGGACGGAAAAAGGGCGTACCTCTCCTTATTTGTTATTTGTCTCTCGGCATAAGATAAGAATGTTGATCTTCGTTAAAAGAGTAATTTATAAAATTTCAAGATTAATTTATTAAATACTTTAAGATTTCTCATTATCGAGGATATTTTATTATATTTCTTTCACTTCAAATTCATCACATATTGCTATATACATCGATATAAAGTTAATAAATGCATTATAAAAATCGTTTATGCAAGCAATCGTAAATGCAAGGTGATATTTCTAACTTTAAACGTTGCAATTACGTGTCTTAAGCAGAATATATAACGATATACAACACATTTGATTACGAGACATGACTCTTAGTACGCGGTTAATCCCGCATCCCTTTCGGGGATACCAATAATTCAACATTAGCGCCACGCCAATAGTCCAACAAGTCATCCGATCGGAATATAGGATTCCGTCGTGAAAATGCTTTTCTCAATAATTTACCATCGTGATGTATCGTAGTTAATTTTGTTGCAGTAAATAAAAAAAAAGAATGATTTTTTTTTCATTTAAAACAAGGAAAATTTATCTGCAAAGCTAAAAAAAGCTTTCGAAAAATTTTAATTTTGTCTGTGCTACAACATGGGTAGTATGCACGGCACGCGCGAATTTTGCGACTATCCACTTTTGCACAGCTATGCTTAAAAGTAATATCAATTACAATTTTAATAGAAGCAAAGTATTTTGGTTAAAACAACAATATTTTTAGGTGTGTAATTAATTAAGAAATATCTAGAAAGCCGCCATACAATGCAAGTTCTATTTCTAAAAATATCAATTTCTCGCGTAACTATTCTTATGTATAAATAATTTAAATATCCCTGAAAGTTCTAGTTTATTAAATATTTACTTGCAGAAATTCGTACTGAGACTAACGGCAAGAAAGAAATAATATATCAAACAATCGTTTTCGCCCTTTATTTTCCATCTAGAAAGGTTTACATTTCACCACCTTCTCTCTTATCCGTAGTCTTTTATGCTAAATGTTCGCTTCATTTGAATATTGCTAATGCGAAAAACCGATCCATACTAATGGAGTGATCCCGCATTCGTTTTCGTAAGCGCCATCGATTCTATTTGCTCGATTCTACATGTCCCGATTCATACTCTTTTTCACGAGATACATGCGTACGATCGTCTCCATATTTCATCCATATCTCCAATTTTATTATAGCTGTAAGCCGCAGATGAAATCCTTGATTGTATGCATTTTATTCCCTCGCACACGGCGAAGGTAACGTATAACGCACGCGAGAACTAACGAATCGAAAAGAAAAAAAAATGAGGAAAAAGTACACGCGTCATATTAAAAATGTGGAAATATTGAGATCCAGTCAAGAGTAAACTCTAAACGGTAGTACATAGAACTGTTTTTTGTATTTACACGGCCGCGTTAAACTGTAGCCAACTAATGTTGCGATTTAATTCAAGGAAAGTGCCACTGCGAATCGCGATCTGTTGGCAAATATTAGGTAGAGGTAATTAACGTCGGTATATTTGTCTAGGAGGAAGATCGCGTGACGTCGTGGAGTTTAACCGTGTCAAACCGTATACTGAACGCGCGTTGCCCGAAGAAACCACGGTATCCGTCAACGGGTGTGCTGTAGAAATTACGTAGTTCGTTGAGAACCGACCGTCTTCGTCGACTTCGTAAACAACCGGGGAATGACAGCACGACATAAACGCGCCAAACAGCTCGCGACGAACCGTCATTACCTTGGTAAACGGTACTGAAGGGATGGCTCGGGGCGCATGCAGGCAAAACGAGACACTTACTGTACAGACGAATCGTCCCGTCGGTTTCTCCACGTGGGTTCTTGGCGATACACTTGTAGCTACCGTAGTCTTCTCTCTGAAAGTAAACCGGCGCGAGCAAATTACTCTCTAAAATGCATAGAAATTTTAATGGAGTAAATATAATAAAATATTTCTTATTAATTATCAACTTAAATTTTAAAACGAAATTTTATCATTCTGTATAATCGTAACTTTGTTGAATTTATTTTGTTATAATTAATATAAAATAGAATCATACGAAGTATTTTTTTAACCCCTAACCGAGAAGAATTAACAATCTGCTGTCAAATTGTTCTTGTTTCGTTCTCATTGCTTTTGTAATCGTAACTCATTGCTCTTTCTCTCTTTTCTGATAGACGTTAGAGCAGCAGTTTCTGCTGATGCCTTATTTTGTGTGTTTTTACATTTATTTTCTTATCTATTACTGTAGTCATCATTATTAACTTTGTAATTCTTTATCGATGCGCGGTAAATAAATAAATAAATAAATATGATAACTATGTAATTGGACAGTACAGAGATCTCTATTAGTCTTCTAAATTTGGAATTGTGCTACATGCACAAAATATTTAAAAAAGAAAACAAAAAAGAATTATTACAAAAAGTGATGATTCCTGGATTTTTTATTTGGCTATATTAATAAATGAAAATTAGTCACGTCTTCTAAAATGTTAATATCATTATTATTGAATAATGATAAATTATTGTGATATCTATTTAACCGTACATAATGCCGTATATGTATAACGCCGTATATTATGCATTTTTATTTTGTACGCAAATTCTCTAAACGAGTGTTTTATTACGCTCATCGTCTGTCGCGCTCATCGCCAGTGTGGAACGATCGTGATTTACGATATGGTACTATTATCCAATCGTGAATTTTAACGCGGTGTACATAATTAAGCCATGTCTTTTTTTTTACAGCAATTATGTTGCATTTTAACGTGCAATTCTAATTCATTAAACATGCAGAAAAAATAGCGCTTAAGTTTCGTATAACGTAGTGAAAGAGATGAAGATATTTTTATACCATTAATGATTTATATCATTAATGATAAAACCTCATTCAAGTAAAAAAAATCTGTCTTTTGTCTTTTTTCGTAAATCGTTTCTATGCGGCTGAAAATACGAGGAATTTTTTAAGAATTTTTGAATGAGCTTCATTTGAGAACCAAACGGAATTGTTGATCATCGATAAGATGCATGCTTCCACTCACCTGTATATCGTTTATCGTGAGCATCATATGCGTCTTGTAAGATGGCTTATCGGGTAACGACACAGTCTTGTATTTACTGCTCTCGTGAATCATTAGGCCGTCCTCCCTCGCCCAGTAATTCAAAGAAGTCGGATGAGCCTCGGTATAACATTCCAGAATAACGGAGTAACCCAGGGGCGCGCCGACCAATTGGTGCGGTATCCAGAGCATAGGGGGGACTGCAACAGCAGAAGTGATTGATTGGCTCATAAATGTTCCAATTACTAACAATACACGATGGGCCTACGCGATCGATATCCCTTCCACGCGTCTATAAATCTCGCTCACCGGCTTGGTGGCGAGCGCGTTGCAAAGGGATGACTCGAGACGATTGCGAATTTTTTTGAGAATTCAGTTTTTGGCATTCTAAAATCGAACGAATTTATTTCTTAGGATATATAGATCCCAAATCACACTCTGCTGTATTATCACTCTCGAATCGAAGTCAGTATAAAAAGAATTTTCCAATTATATTTCAACGGCATTATTACTTAAATATTGGTATTAATGATTGTATGATAGAAAAGGCCAATAAACAAAACAAAACACATTGTGGCACGTGGCCTTAACTATCAGTCTGCTAACGATCTGTTCGATTATACGATAAAAAGGTGCCAGGACATAGATAGGCAAATATTTGTGTTAAAATGTTCGATCTTTTTTGCGATTTTCCATTATCTCTTCGATCATTATAGAAGCGAAATGGAAATATTACACAAACAATTATATACATAATATACATGATATAAATGCTTACGCACCAATATTGCCTTCTGGCAATAGTTCTTTTATTATTTCTTTTTCTCTCATAAAAATTTTTCGAGAGCTTCAATTTTAATTTCAATTTCTCCATCATTATTTTAATAAATAATTATTTTAATAAAATAATTATTGAAAAGAAATTATATATTAATTAATAATTTAATCATATTATAAAACATTAAAATATGCATATTAAATATTAAAATATAGAAATTATTTTTCATAATTTTAGTTAATACGTCAAAATTGCAATAATATGTTTTTAATGTCTTCTAAACATAACTTAAAAAATAGAAATGTTTTACATGTGTAAAAAATGGGCGTAAGAACACAACTATGCATTTTCATGTGGGTTGAGAGAGTTGAGAGAGAAAGAAGAGTATATTTAAAGTTTTATATAAACATAACATGGAAAAAGATGGACTTAATTTTTGCTATATGCCGTGAATCCTAAATGCGTATCATGCGGTCCTTTAATAAAAAAAGTAATCCCATTTCGATGAACAGCTTCTGTCGTTGTTGTCGGCGCTGGTGATAACACTTCCTCGAGGTAAGAGCGCTCCAATTTAACTTAAACCTTATAAGAATATACCTAACCCATCTTCTTCCGCAAAGTATCGCAATGTTCACGAGGAAAATATCATGCAAAACAAGTTAGATATCAATGATTGGCGATTGCACAAGTAGTAAGAATATAAACAAAAGCAAACGACTGCGTTTCTCGAATGTAGAGAATAACGGAATTAAATTGGAATTTTTGTCCAAACGCGTTATTCCCGGGATAGAAATCAATGAGTAGAAGGTGTCGATTTGAAATTATACGTGAAAAATCTGAGCTGACGCATACGATGAAAAGATGCTCGAAATCACATAAATGATTTCAGTATTTAAATAATATATCAGTTATTCGTCGAACAAAATCAAGGACGGAGAAGCTAACTTTATAAATTCCACCGAGAATTAAATGTTCTTTTCTCTCTGTACTCATGTCAAAAATGGTAGAAACTTTATTTTATAAAACGAAAGACTTTTCATATGATGGACAGATAAATTTTTCCCTTAAACTTACGAAATAACGTAGTTTAATTATAAATGAGTTTTTTAAATGTCTGTTTATTTTTCCTTATACACATCTATTTCTTGATTTATAGAATATTTCTTTTACACAGTCGCAATTTCTCAAAGAAATAAGATCCGTCTTATAATCTTTTTCTTTGAATTTACCAATTTTCTGTCATTTATTGCACAATGGTTGCACAACCCGCAAATCTCCCCGTAAATTAATAACTAATTTTAATTATTTAATAAAATCAAATCATTAAAAGACAACTTGAGAAATGTATCTTACAGTACAGAGAAACTGCTTTTTAAAAGGGGTTTTCTGGAAAAGGAAGAAAAACAGAGTTCGTCGGCTCCTAGATACCGGAACGATCGAGTTTGCTCTCGTTTCATCTGGGATCTCCTTTAAGCAAGAGCCTCGGTAAACGGCGACTCGATTAAATGCGATTGTCCTTCGAGTCCTCTAGAAAATGACCACACGAGAGTCCAACCAATCCTTTTTCCGATGACTATTTTTCAATTCTTTCGTTTGCTCACAGCGACTTTTCCAAATTTTCGTTTCCTTTATTAATTTTACTTATAGAATATTACTCTTCCATCGTTTATTATAAATGATATCCTACAACTAATAACAAATACAAAGTGTAAATCTATTCGAATGTGTGATAAGAATCTCGAATTGTTTCATACGTTATTCGGAAATGAACAATTTTTTAATATTCTTGGGAAGTCTTGAATCATCGAAAGTTTTAAAAATTTCTTATTTTGAGAAATATATATATATTTTTTAGTAATATTACACGATATTACTTCAATCTTTATCCATGATATTATACTTTGTAATACATTACAAATATATTTTTTATAAATAGATTCTTAATGTTACATACAAGTAAAAGTAATTAAAGAAAGTTTCCATGACATTTCTTGTAATGCAGGTATTATGAAATAACAAAAGAAAAAAAAAGAAAAATCTATTTCTATTCTGTTAGTTTTTCATACAAAAAATTGGATTTGTCTATAAAATATATAAAACGTTATATTAAGATTGAGAAATTTTCAAGAATATTGGAACTGTAATTTGTAATGTCGACGAAGGTAACGTGTACCTAAAATAAATATCATTAAATGTAGCTAACATCGGACGCTTCTGCTAACACGCTCGTGCGAATTCTCCGTTCGTTCACTGTAAAGCGACCCTGCTGGCATCGGTCGTCTCGCCGAAGGGAAGGGGAGGGGAGGGGTGTTCTTTTTGCCACGTAATACAGGACCGTGAATTACTACGGATTTCAAGGGAGGGATCGCTCTTCTCTGCCTCTCGTGTCTCCCTCCACCTTTTTCCCTTCTTTCCTCCGTACCCTCGCTTCGCGACAAGCGCGAGGCAACAGGGAAGGCCTGTCTTCGGATAACGCAAAGGATATCCGACACCTTCTTAAAATGCAAAACATTCCGTCTGAGGGTGAGATGGGACGGGACCGACCTAGGTTGTCCGTAATGCTTCGGATCCTTATTGCGCAGACAAGCTCGGGCTTTACTGGTACGAAGGCCTGCGACTTGAGTCGATCGTTGGACATCCTACTTTGTTTTTTTTTTTCTCAAATTGTTTTCTGCACGCGATGTCAAATTCGATCGATGGAAGCAGAGTGTTTTCAACGTAAGACACTTCTTCGTATGCACCGACAGTGCATTACTTTACGTAATTAATTGCAGGAGATCTATATATACTATAAAGTTTTTTTTAGAATGTTTTTGCATCTTCTTTCACGTTCGTATTCTTTGACTGATTTAAAAATACTTTCTTAGTAAAAAAAAAAAGAATGCGGCAACGACCTATTTCTTCAGGTACAAGCTACTAAAAAATTCCCATTCTTTAATATTTCCCTATTCTTTAATCTAATCCAAAGAAACGTTCCACTTTATCGGAATTTTAATTAACGAACGTATACGTAAGAAAAACAAAAGCAAACGCGTAATTGTATTGGTAAAATTATTGCGTTATTACTAAAATAAGAAAAATATTATATAATTCTAGTAGTTAAGATATCCAGAATTCTGACTGATATGATCTGCAGAATCTTCTGGCTTATTTGTTTTCAGCCAGAAATTGTTCTCAATGTATCAAAAAGGAATTAAAAATTCATAATTCTCACAAGATTTTATTTCAACTCACGGGATATAACAAAATGTGTGCCTCAGGCGGTAAATTTTTATAGGTAATAGATGTTTTACCGAGCAAAGTGATCGCGGTGAACGGTGAAGGGTTTAAACATTAGCACGGGCCACTGCGAAATGTAAACGACGTCGAGTTAGATTGCGGAGAACAATGTGTGGAACGACCCGCAAGGTAGATGAAAGCTAATTCAGGTGGAAGTTAAACAGAGTTAAAGGTACGTCCTTTAGGTAAAGGTAGGCTAGGTCGAGACGGGTTAGGTTACAAGAGTTCAACCTTACATTCATCACGCAAGAGGCCTTGAAGCCTTCTGGATCGGTATGCCCTTTAATAAAGAATGGCTGGACGCGCTGACTTGCTCAGGCAATATGCAACGTATAAAATTTTGCCTCGATGTTTCCAGTCGAACCGCTACGCGCTGCTTTCCTGTCAAATTATCCGCGTGAGGGGAGAAAAGAAAAATAGACGCGTACGCTTATCAATTATGAAAATTTTTTCTTTAACTTTGTGAAAATTTGTATTAAAGAGAAATAATTCCAGATTTCAAGACTACTTTTATTTCCCGTTATTTTCAACAAGCTTCACTATAACTTTATGACAGGAAAATCATGTACGCTTAAAAGGGAAAAAGATATTACTAATTTTTCAGTTTTTAACAGTAATTTTCTCGAAAATAAAGATAAAAATTTGTTCTATCTCTTTTCATGTAAAATTATTATATATTTCTTAAATGTTATCAAATATAAGTGTCCTGTGACTAGAGTATGATATATAAAGAATTTTTTTGAGAATTATGCACTAAAAAAAATAGTCTAATTGGATTAAATAATAATTTTGTTGGAAAATGGACGAATCAGAATTTTCTGGTTAAATCTACTGGAATTCTATTTGAGATAATTAGAATTCTAATTAATATAATTATTCTGGCAAAAAAATATAAGAATTTTAATAGATTTTACCAGAAATATTGTATCAACCAGAATTCTATAACTAGAATTCTAATAAATTTAACCAAAAATTTCTGATTCGTCCTTTTTCAACCAGAAATTTTTTCAGTATGCAATTGTAAAATATCATCGAATAATACAACTTAAACTTTAAAACGATTAAAAACAATTAAAATGATAAAACGACTGAAAACTTTTAATCGAGTGTCACTTAATTCGTTTATTTTCTCGTTCACTTACTTCTTCTTTTACATCAACGTTTTTTAGTAATTTTAAAGTCCATTGATACTTTCCACGTGCGTTAAAGACTTAAGAAAACGCAATCTAGCCAAGATGAAATTAAAAGTAGCACTATGCGAAATGCTCTCTACAGAGACACGTTCGAGATATTCATGAAATTGTGCTGGATCGTAGGATTATTTGCTCGATCAGATTATCTCCAGAACGTAATGCGCATATCGTCTAACGAGAGGGAACCTGTGAGGCACGATAAGCAAGCAGCTGTTTCACAAGCGCGATAAGAACATTATCGTTGACCTTGCCCTTCCTTAATGCTTCCGCATCGTCAATCTTGAGGCTCTCTTGACCTCGTTCTATATCCTATGAAACAACAGCGGTTTCCTCAAGCTACAATCGCTTCCAATCGTTTTTTCGACATAATCATCCGTCTTAATTTAAAAATATTGTTATTATCTCTATACTAGACATCTTTATGATTTAAATTTCGAAATCTAAAAAATATGTTATAACGCACAGTTATAATTCAAATTCCAATTTTATCATCCCTTGTTGTTAACTTATTATGTATATATGTAGATTTCCGTATTCATTTGTCATTATATTATATAAAATATCTTTAATTTCGTTAAATTTTGTGAAAAAAAGATGTTAACGATCACAACTTTATTTCTGATTATTTTTTATGCTTAATAAAAAATTCAATTTTAGAAACTTCCATTTGATACCTAATGAAATGTTAACTGAATTAATTAATCAATGTTGCTCAACATCATAAATAGCTTGTCTTCTTTATATTTCAAGTTGTTTGGATTTCGTATGAATTTCATCGTTAGAGCGCCGATCGAAAGAAAGAAAGTAAAAAATTAACTTTAAAAAGAAAAGAGAGTTGCATCCAAAAGTGCGCAGACAACTTTTATCAAAACTTGATCTACCTGAGCAAGATTCTTCGACCTACTTTTTTATAAATTATTTAACGCTACATTAGCTCCTTTCGGTGACCCTTAAGAGATCGTTCAGCGAGCCTAACTGGCGTCCGGCAGTCAGCGGGATTAGATTTACGGTTGCATAGGGTCAACTGCATTAACCGGCGCCAACGAGGCCTGCAAGGAAGAGAGATAGACAGAGAGAGAAAGACAGACAGACAGAGAGAGAGAGAGAGAGAGAGAGAGAGAGAATGCGTCGAAAGCGCTATCAGCCGAAACACATTTTCCACGTGCGACTGCCCGCCATTTTTCACGGTTCGTTTCACACGAAATCGATTTATCACGGCAAGCGCGCTGCCCTGTACCGTCGGTTTTCATACTGGCGGTTTTGTAACGTTTTCTACTTTATTGGTGCTGCCTTTAATCCAGCTGATGGCCTTCCTTCCTTCTAGATTGTACGAATTATTCAGGTGTGATTTCAAATCATCCCATCGTCCACTGTTACAATATTGTCGCCTGAGAAACCGATCGTCGAAAGGTTGCCGTTACCAGCAAGCTTGACTGTTATCAAGTGTATAGCGATATTTAATTCTGTACGATATTAATATCTTAAAAAAAAGTCAGGATATAAGAAAATCGCTTTGATTAATAACAGTGTTTGATTACGTAAAAATTATTTTTAATTTATTGTAGAATCGAATAAAATCGAGCACAATGATATTGTTTGTATTTAAATTCGAGAATTCGGACTATGTACCCCGACATGCAATGAGCTGTGATTCCCGTTTTAGAGAGCGGGAATTCAGTAAGCGCTAATACACAGACTTAAGATCGGGACTCAACCGTCTCTCGGGACGCTTGCTGGAAGGTAGCTGGCAGTTCGATTTACGGTAATTCGACTGGTATTCGGCACCGGTGTCCCAGGTCTCTCAGATGTCAAACGGTTGCCTGAATGAGGACCGAAAACGCGACGGCGAAGATGGGGCAGAGAGAGCGAAAGGCAGTCGAGAGGTGGGATAAGATGGGTGGTGGAATGGTTCTCCGATTTAGTTCAGAGTGTCTTCACCTTTAACGAGGAGAAGCCGCAGGAAGGGTTCGCATAGCTCAGAATCAGCTCACCGGCTTACTGCTCCACTTAACATCGACGCAGTGGTGTTAATTACAAGCGAAAAGTGCCGCTTTATACAACGTATCTTTCAATGTTATATTTTGTATTGATCTATGTCTGCCTGAGTTCCGTTAATTTCATTAATTAACGTTAAGACGTTTTGTCTTTATTTAACATAATCTCTAAAGCGTATGATTATAGTTACGTTTTTAAGTTGCGTTTTTAAAAATTATTTTACTTAAAAGGAAATTATATAAAAATTTAGATACGCATTTATTTCTTTTTATAATATTCGTTTATTCATTTTAAGTAGTTCCTTTTTATTTCTGATTAAAAGTCAACAGTTTTGTAAAAGCGGCACTAATTTCTGTGTGTATCGAGTGTAAAACTTTTAGAGAAACGTTGTGTTTCAAGATTGCTAACATGATTACGTGAATTGCTGAAACATCACTATATGCATATCTGTTTTAAGCATATGCAGGTGCGCTACTGCGATTTTCATCGCGGAAACCAAGGCTTTCGCAAACTTACTTAACAGTATCATGAAACTTGACTGGTACAAACTATCTCCGTAACGACAACTGGCAGCAGCATTACGCTACCAGCTACTATCCCGCATATACTCCATCCGTTCGTATCAATCATTTACAAGCCAAGCATAAACGATCGTATTGACAAAATTTCTATATACAAAGATTCGCATTTGTGCGAATATTTAACATATAAAATATCACATTAAGGAAACAGAGAGTGCTACGTAAAATAGAGCGATGAAAAGAGATTTCCTTACATCATATATTGTTATTACTTTAAATAAAATAAATAGGTACATATTATTTAGAAAAGTGTTCTTATTTATTTTTCTTGCTCGTGTATCTTTTTATGTCAATTCTTCCGGAATCTTATTTTTTTAGACAAACAGTCCTTTAAACATTATTATTTCATAAATCGATATAGTAAACTTGATAGTAAAACTGTTATTAAACAAGAAAATGCCGAAAGACTTTTCTTTTTAAAAGCTGCCAAAAATATTTACATTAAAACCGATCTCTGTAGCCTCTTTCCATCCAATTTCGTTTAAATTTAGCGAGCGTGTGGCCTCGAAACGATCGGGGATCAAAGGACATTTTGCGCGTTAAACAGTTTTGCTTAGCAAACGGAAAGACGCTCGCTTGCATTTCCATGACATACCCGCGGTAAAATAATAACAAACTGTCATAGAAAGTAATTTCAATTAAAGAGAAAAAATTTTTCATTAATAATATATAGTGTAGAAAAAAAATTACAACATAGTAAAAGAAAAAAAAGATACAAAAATGAAAGATAAATAATTAATTTTGAAAATCCTGCAGAGTTACTCTCACTTGTTATTTTTAAATATTTTATATACATTGTCTTAAATAATTAACATAATAATAGCAAAATGAAATATCTAATATGGAGAGTAAAATTTGTCATACTGAAAGAAATAATGGAAAGAAATAATGCGCGCCATTAGTTAAAATATCATATGTTCCCCAATAATTGATAACATCTATTTGCGTATCTCTGTATCTCTACTTTGAAATATATATACTTATGTAAATACTTATCGGTACCACGTCCGTTAGATTATGAATTTTTATGGTATTCTAACTCGCGCGTGTGACGAGATAAGCTAGATAAATGAACGCGAGCAAAAGTAAAGAAGTATATGCTGCATATATAAATTTCTCATAAGCGGTAATGTAACATGTGTAAAAAAATAAAAAAAAAACAAGAACAAATGACAAAAATTGCGGAGAGAAAGGCGAGTGACGAGAAATCCAAAAGGTTGTTAAAACATACAAGAGATGATAATCATTTTAGGTAGACATTCAATCAGAATATAAAATAATAAAAAAGCCCATCAGAGCCTACATCAGCTATTCGGATGCACAGAAAACCCTTTATTTTCGTGTGAATGTAACAAAATCAATATATACGTTTCAACCTTTAAATTTAGGTCCTTATCAATGTAACATCTTAACCTAATTACATAGTTAATGCAATTTTCAAAATGGTGATTCCCGGCAATTTAGCTCGTTCCGGAATTACCATTTTGAAAATTGCGTTAACTATGTAATTAGGTTAAGATGTTATATTGATAAGGACATAAATTTAAGGGTTGAAACGTATATATTGATTTTGTTACATTCACACGAAAATAAAGGGTTTTCTGTGCATCCGAATAGCTGATGTAAGCTCTAATGGGCTTTTTTATTATTTTGTATTGATAGATTCTTTCGAGCCTCATTTTATATATTTGTTCAATCAGAATATTAATGTATTAATTAATATATAGGTACCTATTTTATTTCGGAAATGGAAGAAGTGCGGAAAGTGCAAAATAGCAATACAGATTTTGTTAGAAAAAATCGTTAGCAATCGAGAAGCTATTTTTAAAGCAATAGAAAGAAAACGAGAATGAAGAACCAAAATGAAAATCAAGAGAAGCGAATTTAGGTTAAAAAAATGAAATAAAAAAAAAAAAAGAATAAATTATAAATGTCTCTTCTCTTGTTGCAATATTTAGATATTAAAAAATTAAAAAATCATAGGAATTTATGTTACATGAATTTTCATGATCTCTTCAAATAAATGCAATTTACAATCAGTTGCATTTATTATAATTTAAGGAAGGCGATCCAGCATTCCCCATATAGAAAATAATTAATTATTTTAAAAAATTTCAATAATTTAATGTTTTAAGTTCATAATAAAAATTCGATCAATAAAAATTAATTCTGCGATATATGAATAAACTTATTTCCTACTTTTCTAAATATATTTGTCCATTATTATTAAATCATATATTCTACACACAACAATGTGTGCATAAGCATATATTGTATATTATATAACAAACAGTATTGTTTTGTTTTCGGAATTAAGTATAAAGTTTTTAAAAATAATTCGTTTATACTATAATTCTAATGAAATAAATCTTAATATCATAAATTCCAAGTGTTAACTGTCATCTCTTTATATGGCAGAGAACATAAAGTCATGTCTTAATCAGAGTAACCCCAAATGGTAATCGATAATCATAAAAGAAAGCAACAATAGGACAACTTCTCCCTTTCGCGCGCGTGTCTCTGGATTACTATATATTTTTCAACAGGGAACGCTTCTATGTAATAAATAGCACCGTTTGCCCGCAGCTTGGAGCTACTTAAGGCACTGTTTCTCACTGTCATAGGTAATGTAACAGATTAATGTCCCATTTTTCGAGGCTCGGTATCTCTGCCCATGCCGCATACTAATGCGCGCGGCAAGGATACGCAAGGCGAAAACCACTCTGGCGTCTCTGTTATTTTTAGTATGATTAACGTAAAGTCAGCTCGCCCGGCTCGCGATAAAAATCCCCGCCGCGTTCTGTCCGCATTTAAAATGGGGATCTGGCCGCGTTAGACAGAGAGACGGAGTGTGAGAAAGAGAGAAAGAGAGCGTTCGAGTGCGGACGATAAGTGAAGTAAAATGGATGCATAAAACGTGAACACTTTATGGCTTGTTTATGGCAATCTCCGTTAGCTTTCTAGCAAATTGCGCTCATACTAAGTAAAACCGAGTACGGAACGCCAAAGTTTTTCGCATCGACAACGCAATGACGAACTTGGCAGTCACACGGGTAACCAGTTTTAATTCACCTTCACTGATTTACTCTCCTCGTACTTTGTCGATAGGGTGCCTCGATTAACTAGGAAATGTTAACCGCGTGTTTGGGGTAAGGAAACTACGAGTTAACCGATAATTAAACGGCCAAGGTGAAATCACGAAGTTCGTCTTACTAAGAAGTCTTGACCGCGACCGTACGAAACGACTAAGAATCAAAATGTTGCAAAGTTAATAAACCCTAACATTGCAAAATACAATAGCACACGCTTATATCCTAAAGAAAAAAAATACATTATTTATTAATCTCGTAACTATTTAATAATGACACAGGCAGGTGGCACTTGTCGAAAATGTCAATACTTGGAAATGCACCGGAAATACATTGGAAGTACATAGCGAACAATTTTTTCCTCAAGAACAGATTGAGAGCTGATTAAGTAGTTGGTAAATGATAAAAAATAAGATGGAAAAAGTAGCTTAAGCAGCGAGTCAACCAGTGAAAACTCATTTAGAACCTCTAATTATCTCGAATAAGGGAAAGAGTTTGATTTACGCCAGTCATATCGCGTGAAATGTCACTGATGAAGCGCATGCATTTCGCTGAAGCACCGCCAATTCCACGAGAACTCGCAATGCATGGCTGTACTGTACTGTCGCGTTGGTTTACGTATGCGTGCAAACTTTCATTCAGGAAATTGAGAGATAGACATCTGTCGACGGTGGCCATTGTGTCCGCCAATGGGATTCGGGCCTTAAAACACCCTACGCGAATTAAACAGGATCCCTGATCCTTCCCGACTCGCGCACCAGATAAATCCTTGTCTTCCATCATGCACGCCTGTTATCGTACCAATCGATCGGATTAACATCAAACATGCGCTGTATCCATTAGACTCTTCCGCCGTTTTGTGAAACAAAATTATAATTTCGTGCTACCTATATTACGCTTTAAACGGGGATTATTCGCAATGACGTTAATTTTTTATTATACATTGATGGTCTGACAATGAAATTTACGATTAGAATTGTCCGATTCTCGAGCGAATACAAAATCAGTACGACCGTTATATACATAAATGATATTCCAATTTCGAATTTTGGCTGAGGTAATATTTTTTGCAATAAAATACTGTAAATATTATTTACAGTAGTTTAAAAATGTTTATTATTAGCATTGGTAATATTAAATTATTTTAATTTAATTTGCAATATTACGTACTCTAGTTTCGCCCTAGGACTGTGTTTCGATTTAAAATTTCTAGCGAACTGCCCAACAGTTATTTGTTGAGGCGCAGTTTGCTTGAACAGAAAATATTGACCTTCTTCATATTTGTGATAAATAATATTATCGTAAATATTATTGTAAATAAATCTTTAATCTTTAAATATGTTTTATGATCCGGAAAGATTAAAGTTAAGTTTGTCTTTTTTGTTTAAAACATTCACTGTCTACACCAAATGTCGTCTTCATCTTTTTGCATTAAAAAAATCAAATATAAAAACAGTTTAGACTTGAAACGTGGGCATTTTATCGATGGATTCTGTTAACGAATCCTAATTTTTTAACTGTTACGTTTCTAGCTAAAAAACCGCACGGAAAGTTTGATATGCAGATAATTCGTCGTGGAGAAACGATGGCGTGGTGGCTCGCTTAAAATGACGGAATGAGCGAATTGGTACGATTATCTGCAGAAATGGAACCATGTAATACATTCCGGAAATTGCGATACTGCATTCCTCCGTGTCGCATCTCGCACGCCGCATTCAGTCGGTTGATTCGCGCCGATAAATTGTCAATGCTTTCGCCGTCGTATAGCACAACCGAATCCATGAAATTCTACACCCAGGTGGAACGACCCGTTAGTTTGCGTTTTATCCAACCCTTGCGATAGAATTTTATTGCGACACTCATTCGAGGTATTTTTTTTTCGCTATTTGATATTTATTAAAAATATTTTAACTGCCCAGATATATTTAGAATATAATTTCGGATCTTGGACAATATTGTCCACAACGCTTCAGCTTTCCATTTTTTGGAAAAGTTTCGAAATTCTGTATAAGGAAAGAACGCTAAAGTATTTAAAAAGCTATATAGGACGCTTAAATTGGTTGTTAGAATGTCAAAACTTTTTACAGCTCATCATATTTTGCTCATCATATATTCTATACAATTGCTTTAGACTCGATTGCATCAACATTACTTTAACTTTAAACAAGGCTTAAAATTCTCTGTCTCTCCCTTTTTCTTGGCTTTAAAGAGAGAAAGTAAGAGTTTTAAACCTAACTTAATAGTCCAACAAAATTATTTTCAGATCTGTATTTAGTTAAATTTTTAGATACTTTAGTAAAATTTTTTTTTTTATATCCACAATATGAAACTAATGATGCAGAAAATAATACTTTTTAGTAAAAAAGCATGTGAGTTTTAATTATCACGATGACTTATTGAATCAAAAAGTCATCGTAATAATTAAAACTGTACTGCTATGATTATTATTATATGTTTGCAAATAAAATTTAACGATGACTTTCAAAATTTTTGAAAATATGATGATGCAGAAAATAATACTTTTTAGTAGAAAGGCATATGAGTTTTAATTATCATGATGACTTTTTGATTCAAAGGCATATGAGTTTTAATTATCATGATAACTTTTCGATTTAAAAAGTCATCGTGATAATTAAAACTCATGTGCCTTTCTACTAAAAAGTAGTTATTTTCTACATCATCATATTTTCAAATATTTTGAAAGTCATCGTAGTTAAATTTTATTTGCAAACATATAATAATAATCGTAGCAGCACAAAATTGCAATATGTTTTATTGTGACAACGAAACTTAGAACGGCATGCAGATTTATATAACATTACCAAAGCTAAAATTATTTCGGTACTGGCGACGCCAACAGTCACATAACTTTATAGTCTGATCATATTCAGCGTATCAGTCGCACGTATAGAATAACTCATAACCGTATCAAATGTAATGCTTGTGCTAAATATGATATACATGACATAATTTTCGTATCATGTCGAGTTGATTAGTCGGTATACGTTCCGCGCGCCGTCGAAACAAGCCGAAATGCGTATCATGAAACGCGTTATTAGCATATATCGATTTAAAATGTGACGTGTACACAGCATATGCTCCGCGCAGCGCTTCTATCTAAGCATAAATTTAATTGATCGCAAGGTGTACGGCGGACAGATTAAAACCAATACGCGTTAAGGTCTATTAACAGTGATTAATTGTAATTAATTGCTCAAACGATATCGCGCCGAGCAAGTAACTTTCGCTCAATTTGATGAAATGAACTTGTCGATTATACTATAACAAAATAATAATTTAATATCTCGCAAATTTTGATCGATTTGAAGAACGAGCTGATATTTTGAAACATCTTGCTTTCTTTTTCTCTCTCGAGAATTTTTGTCAATTGATCGTTCTATCTCTTTTTTTATTATTTCGCCTATTTTAAACTAAAACGTTATGCAAAAATGAATATATTGTTTTCGTAACACAGCCTCAACAAAAATTAAAAAGGACATCTGTTCCTAACTGATGCGAATTAAATAACGATGCGTATTAATATTTTTACGTACAAGTATCTATATTGCAGCTCTTATTTGCAAAAGATAAAATAAGGCCGATAGGCACGCCAGATCCCCGGCACTCTTGCAAGTACCTACTTTTAACTTTTCCATTCTATGTACGTATCGGCGTTCAGTTTTGTAGCTCCATCGAGAGAACGTAAAGTCGAACGGCTGGCTTCTCCTGCAGGAGTGTACTTTATGGCACGTGCATTAATTCACTGGCTTGAAAAAGAAAACAGGCAAAAGAGAGGAAAAAAAAGATAGGAAAGGCCGACACGCCCTTCTCGTGAAGACACCCTGTCTTTTTCTCTCTCTCTTTTTCTTTCTCTCTTTTTTGTGTTTTCGATGTAATGTCGTAAAGCAAGCAGCTCGTGAAAGACAATTTAAAAAAAACGAGCGTAATATTGTTAATAATAAAAATAATGTAATATTTAATAAAAAAACATTTCGAAATTAAAGAGGAAATATACAAACCTTCTTCAATAGCATGATAATTATGTTCTTAATAAAGTACCGTATTGTTGAGTAGACTTTTCTCGTTCACATAATTGTAAAAGTATAATAAATGATACAGAATCTATATGTTTTTTCAATTCACATAAACAATGCTAATTATATTAATTTTATTAATTTTTATTGTTAATAATTTCACGCTTACATATCTTATCCATCATCATAGAGTGAGGTATAAAACGCAAGTAGATTTTATTACTGAAATATAGTTTATCCTATTTATATGTGGTTCGTTGCCTGAAGGCAGTACGATGCGATAAGGGGTTAAGCAAAGGTAAGCTGTTTAACAGCAAAAGCCGAGATAAGAGATGAGATGAAAGAGATAGAGGAGCGAACGTACGTATATATATATCCTGGCGCTTCGGTGCGCAAATGCCGCTTCAGGCAGACGACAGTCGAATACGAAATCCTTTCCCTAATGCTACCACCGACTACTGGCAACGATCGCCCGACATTCGTCCCTTCGATTTGTCTATCGTCAATCCACGCAAAGCAAATTCATCTTTGAATACCTGCGTGAAATAAACGAGAATCAGATGGAAAATCGCGCGATGAAATGTCTGTACAATATTGAAGATTTACGTTTTTGCGACATGCGGGGGCGTTTGATCGGATTACAAAAGTGCTGAACTCGTAAAGTCTCAATTTGTAAAACTAACCTAGAGTCGCAACATTTGTCGTCATTTACTTCCTTGTATCATACTACAAATAAATATTATAAATAGAATACTTTTTATGTATTATAAAAGAATTGTTTTAAATAATATCTCACACTCGATTCCAGAGTTAATGAATTATAAATATGATAATATATAAATATAGCGATAATATAATATATATAATAAAATAACAGACTATAAATCCAATTTTAATAAACTTAATAATAATGTCTCTGAAAAGGGAGAATATTCAATATTGTTATTTTGAGCTATTCGCTGCAATAAAATTAAAGCTTTTAGAATATATGGATTAACATTAGATATTTAACAGATTTTGTCGCCATAAACGAGATTTATAGAATCTAATAG